>NW_006263814.1:0-1959 GCF_000469605.1 Apis dorsata | reverse complement strand
ATATATATATAATAAAAATTATTTTTCCAATTATATTTTTTTTAAATCTTAAAATATTTTGATAAGAATGGATATATATAATTATAACATATGATAAAAGTAAGTAGAGTATATATGTGTTTACTTACTTAGTTATAATATCAAGGAGAACATAAGATTGAAGAGGGGATAATAAGAAAAAGGTTTAAGATAAAGTAATATATACATATAACCAATATACATATACATGAAACATATTTTTTGCTGTAGTAATAATCGCAAATTATAGGTCATTCAATGTTATCAATTTTTAAAATTAATATTTAAATGATATCAATCATAAATTTAAAGCAATTGCACTTTTCTTACGCATTCATTTTTACGCATTTTACTCATTAATAAATCAAATAAATCCAAATATTTTTAAATATTTTAAAACAAATACAATGAATATCCAAAAATTGATAAATGGTAAAACATAAAAATTAAAAAATTTTTAATTATTTTATATTCTTAAATTTTACATATTTTTGTTTTAGCTACAATGAATTTTGACCAATCTGCAATAGATGAAAAAATTAATTCTATACGTTCTAGAGTTTATAAATTGGAAAAACATGTTAAAACTACTTGGTTGATAAAAGCAATAGGTTTTTTAGACTTAACTACTTTAGGTAGTGATGATACACCAGCAAAAATTGAAGCTTTATGTATTAAAGTAATATTTCACTTCATGTTAAAACTTTAATATTTAATATATCTTTGAAAATATCAAAATTCTATAATTAATTTTTATAATTACAGGCAGTACACCCTTTTAAATTATCAAATGACTCAAATTTACATACTGCATCTGTATATGTATATCCTCTGAGACTTATGGATGCGATAACTGCATTGGAAAAACTTGATAAAGACCATAAAATTTCTAGAGCTACTGGTAAATATAGATTTAATATTATAGATTTTTACAATTTTTAATTATAATTTTTAATTAATGTATAATATATAATAATAATAAATAATATATAATATAATAATAAAATAATGTAATAATATATGGTTATCCAAATAGTGGGTGGAGGATTTCCATCTGGACAATATTTATTGGAAACACGACTTCGTGAGGTAGAATTAGATGTTGAATTAGGAGCTGATGAAATTGATATTGTTATCAATAGACCATTAGTATTAATGCACCAATGGCAAAAATTATATGAAGAATTGAAATTATTTCGTACTGCTTGTGGTAACAAATGTTTAAAAGTCATACTTGCTACAGGAGAGTTAGGCAATTTGGAAAATGTATATAAAGCATCTATGATAGCAATGATGGCTGGTGCAGATTTTATTAAAACATCCACTGGAAAAGAAGCAATAAATGCTACTTTGCCTGTTGGAATTGTTATGTGTCGTGCAATTAAGGATTATTATGAATCTACACAAAAAAAGGTATAAATTTTTATTTGAATGAAAAATAAAAAATACACTTTTTTATTTTTTATACATTTATCATTAAAATATATTTATTTATTTTATATATATATTATTTAGGTTGGTTTAAAACCTGCTGGTGGTATTAAAGTTCCACAAGAAGCTTTAGAATGGATGATGTTAGTTCAAATGGAATTAGGAGAGGAATGGTTATGTAAAGATTTATTTAGAATTGGCTCATCCAATTTATTAGATAATATTATTGAAGAAATACAATAAAATTAATCTAAAATGATGAAAAATTACAAAAATTTCTTATATAAAAATATTAAAATAATTATTGTAATTTGTCATTCTTATATACAAATTTATTAAAAAATTTATGTATTAACATGCCTTTTATATTTTCCATTTAAAAAATTATTAATGTCTAAAATTAGAAATATTAAAATAAGAAAATATTAACAATTATTTTAATACTGTAATATTATATAAACTATATTTACTATATAATTATGATTTGTAATATAAATATATAATATAATA
>NW_006263813.1:56235-70773 GCF_000469605.1 Apis dorsata | reverse complement strand
CTTCTTTTTCAGGATTTGTATCATCATAGCGTAAATAACAGATTCCATCATGAGCTGCTGCATATCTAAATTATATTATTATACATTAAATTATAAATAAATAAATAAGGAATATTATTTGAAATATAATATAAATTAAATAAAATTAATATATGATATATATAATATATAATATATATAAAATTAATATATATAATTATATATATACTATTATTATATATACTAAGATAGGACATACCCAAAATTAATATTAATTGCTTTTGCATGACCAATATGTAAAATTCCATTAGGTTCTGGTGGAAATCTAGTTATTACCTTACCACTTGTTATTTTTAAATGTTCTTGAAGTAATTTACGTGTATTTGGTGTTATAATATATCCTTCAGTTTTATAATTTTCTCCTGGTTTATGAAAATTAACTTTAGTTTTCATTAATTCATTTACTGTCTCAACATCTTCTTTATCATTTGTTATTGTCACATTTTTTGATTCCACTAAATAATATAAATATTTTTTTAATAAGTTATAATATATAAGTTCTATATAAATATAAGAAATTATCTGATTTACTTTTTTCTTTCACTGGTTTTCGCATTTTTGCTTGTTTTGTTGATTTATTTAATGGTACAAGATCAGACTCACATTTTGGACCTAATAAATCAAGCATTTGAATATCAAATTCATTTTTTATTGCTTTTCCATCTGCCCATTTTAAAATATTACGTACTTGTTGCATCAATGGACCAATATTAAAATGATACCTATAAAAATTATTTTACAAAATATAAAATATTAAATATTAATGTTAATAATTATAAGTATGATAATATAATGTAAATACCTTTTCTCTGTTATTTCTATTTTATGTGCATTTATTACTTTTTCTACTTCATATTCTATTTCTTCTGGTGATACAACAATATTTATACCACATTCTTTTTCAAAATCAGATATATCAACATTTTCTTTTATATGATTAAGCAAATAACTTAAACTGGCATCTAGTCTTTGAATTGTATCTAATTTCTTTTCAGTTATATATTTAGCAAGAAATGACAATTTATCTGCAATTTGATTCTTAATTTTTGAAGCAAGATGATATAATAAAATTCCAATTTCTGGTGTAATAATTCCATACTTATTAGCCTATAGATATTACACATATGGTATAATTAAATATTTACAGATTGATAAAATTAAATAATAAAATTAAAATGCAAACAAAGAAATTTAAATTTAATTAATTTTAAATATAAACAAAGAAATTTTAATTATATTACTAATATTAAAAAAAATAATTTAAAATATATTTATATAATTTACTAACCTCTATTATAGCAAGTTTCAAATTATTAGAAACTTGTTTATTTTTTAAAGTTTCCTTAGCTTTTTGTTCACTTAAACCAATAGATTCAAATAATTGTATATCATCTTTTACATCCATGATCATATATTTTTTTCTTTTTTTTAATATGTAATTAGACAATTTGTTTTAGCCGGGAAGGTATAGTTCTTATGTAGTAATAAAAGTAATAAATTTCGTAAGTAAATAAATGTGTAAATTTTATTGCAATAATGCGATAAGAAATCTTTAATATTTTATTACTAAGATCACAGATTTTTTCTAAATTCTAAGCTTTATATATTTATTGCTTTTTATTTTTATATATCTATTGCTTTTACAACCTATAAAGATTAAGATTAAGATCAAACTTTTTTATTTTTTAATAAATTGATATTGATAATTCGAATTTGAACAAACATGAAATATTATATAATTCTATAATTAAATAATAAATATAATACACTAATTACATAAATTAATTCATTTAAAATATTATAACATTTATTAAGTTATATAAATAAATAAGTTACATTAATAAATAATCAATTACAGTGAAATTATTAAATTTTTAATAAATATAAAATATTATTATAAATTATAAATTTTTCAAATAACAAATTAATAATTCTATTCTTTATTTATAAAGTTTATATGTAAAATAAATTTATTTAAAAATAATATAAATTTAATGTGTTTTAGTTAATAAAAAGTTAAAAACGACGAAAGATGTATAAAAATAATAATGATGATGATGATTTACAATTATGCCCTACAACACTTGCTGCTTTAAATGAGTTTCTTAAAGAAAAACAAGAAAGAGAAAACCAGTTAAAATATAGTTTAGAAAATAAAGATTTAGAAATTTCTTTTGATGAAAATTGGGTAAATTAACTCTTATTACATATATTTTTTAATATTTTTTAATAATTTATACATAAATTTGATATATTAAGTATTTTACAAAAGAAATAACTTATTCTCATCTATTTATTTATTATATATTAATTTTATATTTTAAAATTAATTATTAATTTAATGATTTACATATTTAAATTTTAGCAATTAAGTCAATTTTGGTATGATGATAAGACAATAAATACTCTTGTAAAAGGTGCTATACAAAGTACAGAATTTGATGGAAAAATTGCTTTAATCTCATGTCCTACACTTTATAATAAATTAAAAAAGAATTGTGATAAACGACAAAGTATGGAAATATTTGTATTCTAATAATTTATGCATTATTTAAAATATTTATTATTAATAATATTGCCAAATATTTATTTGCAGTTACTCTTTTTGAATATGATGAACGTTTTAAAATATATGGAGTTGACTTTATACCATATAACTATAAGTTTCCTTTGGATATACCTCAGCATATGTCAAATTTTTATGACTTGGTTATAGCCGATCCACCATTTCTTTCTGATGAATGTTTAACAAAAACTGCTCTTACAATAAAATTTTTAGCTAAAAAGAATTATGTACTTTGTACAGGTATTTTTAATAATTTTTTTTTATATATTAATTAAAATTTTTAATTATTTTTATTTTGCAGGTTCTATTATGAGTGAATTAGCAAAAAGATTATTAAATGTAGAAATTTGTTGTTTTGTACCTCATCATCAAAATAATCTTGCAAATGAATTTTACTGTTATTCAAATTTTGATTTTGATAAAATGTTACAATAAAAAATAATAAAAATATTGTATATAAAGTTTTAGTATTTTATTGTATTAATTACACAGTAATTAAAAAGAAATTCTTATTATTTATTATTTTTAAATAATACGTATTTTTAACTTATAATATTTACTTCCGGTATTTTAACTGCAAATTTTAATTCTTCATATTCGAATGTTATAAAAAATGTATTTTCTAAAAATATTTTTTTATTTGTTATTAAATAAATCATAATTATATAAAATATTTTTTTACAAATTTAATTTTAATTTTTTTTAAAATAAAATTTAAAAAAGTTGATAATATTAGTAAATTTATAACATATCCGAGTAAAATATTAAAAGTATTTTTATTTATATATAAAGTAAATTTTATTATTATTTAATTATATTTTATCTATCTTACAATGTTTGTTGTATAAATGTATTTTATTTTAATTTTATATATATTAATATATCAAAATTAATAAATAATCACAATAATAATTAAATAGAAATAAATTTTTTTTCAGTTTCTAAGTTTAAATTCCCTAGACAGAAAAAATATTCTCTAGGTAAACAGATGAAAAGAAGACACGCGATGGAAAGCGTAAATATTTACATTTCTTGAGTGTTTGTGAGAATAATTTTTATTTATAATCATGATAGACGGAAACATTTCTATGGAGGAAGACACAGAATTACGGGATTTAGTGGTGCAAACCCTTGAAAATAATGGTGTTCTTGCAAAAGTGCGGGTATGATAAAAAATTTTTTTAAAAATTATATTTTTTTATAGGTTATGTAGATCACGTCAAATAATTTCTTCCATTAAATTTGTATAAAACGTAAATATAATTATTTTATGATATTGATTTTTAAAATATTTTATAATTATATAGGCAGAACTCAGGGCAAGTGTGTTTTTAGCTCTAGAAGAACAAGAATCTGTAATGGTATGTCAAATTTCTGAATATTAAATATTCTCAATATTAAATAAATATAAATTTTTTTATATGTGAAATATATTTTATTAAAATGCAGAAATATTCTTCATATATTTTTATATTATAATAATTAAATGCAAAAAATAAAAATAATATGATGAAAAAATATAGTAAATATAAACTGTTTAAATTTTCAAGTATAAAAATATTTCAGAATCCAGAACCACTTCTTAATAAAACCGTTAAACAGTACCTGGCTAATTCAGAAGGAAAATTATTGTTTTCCTTGGTTAGGGAGTTCCTAGAATATTTTGGTCTTGATTATACAATATCTGTATATGATCCAGAAACATACTTTGGAAAAGAATATAACTATATTGGAAGAAATAAATTATGCGAAGAGTTAGGTATTGAATCCAATGAGCCATTGCTTGGAGAAATTTTAAAAAATAGCATGCACAGTGCCTTCAAAAATACACAAAAGGTATTTAGAATAAAATAATACAATATTACAGTATTATTAAAATAATATAAAATGTTATAGTTAAAGATAAATTATTATAAATAACTGAAAAAATAATTATTACATTTATTATAATTATAAATATTTTTTTAGAATAACATTGACAAAAAATTTAGTAAAACTGATACAACTGAAACAACTGAAACAAATATTACAAATACAACATTTGAAATTTCCATTCCAAAAGTATTAAACAATGAATCTACATCATTGTCAAATGATAATGATGTATCGGATAATTTAGAAAGTGTTTCACAACAAAGTCCAAAACTTCCAATAAATGTGACAATAACTGAAAAAAAAAATAAAGAAACATCTGTTCATGTTTCATTAGATGAATTAAATTATGAGAAGCAAGATTCTCTCAAAAATAGTACAACTTCTGAATATAATGAAGAAAACAATGGAATTGATAGTAAAGGGAACAATAGTACGAATTTTGATACACTCCCTACAAGTCCAAATGGCACAATGATGAATCATACTACAAAGGAGACTGAGATAGATACACGCATTCAAACAAGTTTACTAAATAAAACCGAGCCTTTAATTAAGTTTGATGAATCTATAATTACTGAAATGCAAACAAATCAAAATGAAGATATAAATAAGCAAAATAATATAAATAGTTTGGAATTACAAATAGTAAATAATGTACAAAATAAAAAACCAGTTAATACTGGAAACAGTTTTGGAAAAACTGTATACTTTGAAGAAATTATTGTTGATGGAAAAAGAGAAAATATTAATGATATACATAATAATGACACCTTTTTACAAGATTTACCACCTTTAGATAAAAAATCACATTCTATACTTAGCAATCTCCCACCATTAAATGGTAAAAAAACTAATATTAATGATTTGAAAGAATTAATGGATATTGGACTTGGTATGTTGATATATGTTTATAATATATTTTTAACAATATTAATTTTATAAAAATAATATTTTTAGGAACTGATGGAATAGATAATTATGAAGAAGATTTTGTCTCATCTGCATCTGGTAGTACATATGATCAAAGTCCTTCTAAGGATCCTCAAAAATCAAATAGTCCAAAATTACAAATAAAAAAACAAGATAAAATTCATAGTGTTCATAGTGCTCATAGTGAGGATATAAGTGAAGAAATTGAAGATGTGGATGATATATTAAGCAGTACATCATGTGTAAGTAAATTTTATATAAATTTAGATTTATTTTTTGGATATACAGAATATCTTATAAAATTGCTTGATGAAACTTAAATATATTAGCAATATTAAACAAAAATTATAAAAATATAAGTATATTATTTACATAACTTCCATAAATGAATTTTTTTTTATGCTTTTTAATTTCTATATAGAATTATACTATTTTTTAAATATATTTTATTAGAATATAAATTATAAAATATATTACTAAAGATATTATTAAATTATGAATTATTATATCAAAGCATTTATTTCATATATTTAAATATTAGAAAAATAAAAAATTTATATTACTAAATATCAACAAATATTAAAAAATAGAACAATTATTTTTATAATATATTAGCAATATATGATATTTATATTTTTCATAATTTTTTTTTATAATATATTTATATAATTTATAATTCAAAAATATTACGATTTCATTAAAAAATAAAAAATAAAATTTATATTCTTAAAAAAAATACAAATAAGAATATTTATCAAAATTATTTAAGCTTATTTATAATTTGATATTAAATTTATTTATGATAATTTGATTTATGAAACATAATTCTTGGTGAAATTTTAGAAATGTGTTGATTAGAAATGTGTAAATTTCATAGTAATTATTTATGAAAATATCTTACATAATATAATCATTCTATACAATATAATCATAGTTTTTTATGTATTTTAAATATTGCATGTATTTTATTTTAGCTTGAAGATCTAAATATAGATAAAAATATGTCAAATTTTTCAACGGGTATTACAACAAATTGTGCAAAAGAACTATAATGCACTACACATACTAAAGAACTACTGTAAGAATTTTAAAATATTAATTCATTTATAGCATTAATATTCAATATTCTGTGTCAGGGCATCAAGTATATTAATGCGAATTGGTATAAATTTATAAAATTATTTTGATTTCTAACGTGGCACTGCCATTTATGGCTCAATACTTATAAGTTCTCTTACAAAAAAACGTAGAAGGAAATTGTCTGAAAATATATTTATAAATATTATACTTTCAATACTTTATAATTTTTTTGTCAAAAAATATTTTTATAAATAATGAACTTTATTTTATTTTAGTAGTATTTTTTAAATACATCTTAAGAGATTAACATTATATTATATTTAGAAGATTCAGATTTTTATAGAAACATTATAAAAATTTTATTAAAAGAAATTGAATATTATAAATTAAATTAATGAACTGCCATTATATTATCTATATTTTATTGTAATAAGATATTAAATTATATTTTTGTAATTAAAAATATTAAAAATAGAAATCATATAAAAATTCTAAGAAAAGATTTCTATGAAATAAAATTTTGAAGCAATTAAATAATAAAATACTATTTAACGTAAATATTTTTTTTTTTTTTTCTTTTCTTTATGATGTATTATATTAACATAAGAATTAGGAAATTGTTAATTGTATGTAATAAAATTGTTAATTGTATACTTTCAGACAAACTGCCTTCTACGTTGTTCTGTAAATATATCTAGTATTATACTCATTAAAAACAATTATCTTAATGTTAAAATATTTTAAAAATGAAAAGTAATCAGTTACATTAATGGTTGTTGAATACTTAGTTATATCTTTTTAAAAAATTTTGTAACAATTTTGTTATGTTTACCGAAATAATTCCTGTCCTTACTTTTATGACTGAAATGTCATTACCTCATTTAACTAAAGTTACTGATATAGTATTGATAGCAATATCAGTAAATCATCCGTCTATATAAAAATGGATTGTCTAAAAAAAATGTATAAAATTATTTTTCTTTAAAGATAATGGTGCTAAATGCATAAAATTAAAAATTAAAAAATTTGAAGATTAATATTCAATAAAAGATTGATAGATGCTTATGTTTGCTTGCATCCATGAATTAATATTGATGAAATCTATATTAAATAGTTCAATTTTTGGGCAATCCAATATCTTGATATAAATATACTATGCCCCAATAAGATGCAATAACTAAGTACAATTCATAATGGATCAACTGGATGCTTGACAAATCAAAATCTGTTAACGGTTGTACAGCCTGCTTCCTTCACAAAATTTTTAGTAGCACACAATTACTGTAATGTCATCAATAGTAAATATTGTAAATGATTCAAACAAAGAGATTTCATCTTTTAAAAATTTCAATTAAACATTAATTATATTTAAAACATACTATAAATATGCCATTAATCTAATTTCATATATCATTTAGTTAGAAAACTTTGTTTTAGTAATAATTATTATAATTTCATGAATATATATATATATATTTTTTTATTATAATTTCATTGCTTTGTTAAAAATTAATGTTATAACATTTATTGTTTTAATAATTTTTATAACTGAATTAAAAAATAATCAATTATCTATTTTAAAAAATCATATTTTAAACAATGAAAATATAAAATTTAAGTTTACTTTTCTACAGTATTATGAAATCTCTTAATTTGAATCAATATTTATCTCTATGTATATATTAAAGCAGGTGTGTTCCTGACCAATCAACGTGGTTACATTTTAATATGATATGACATATAATTTTATAAAAACAATTTCAGGATGATACTGAACATTCCTACACTTTATAGAATGTAAAATATAAATACATTCCATTGTTATTAAGATTATTAAGCACTTTTGTTGTATTGTTAGCATTAGTAAAGAAATTTACATAAAAAGTATTTTTCAATGTAAATTATAAGAAAGAAGGAAGAGAGTAATTTAAGAAATGTTTCATAACTTATAACAGTATATCAACAAATTTTATTTTACATTCTGATAAAACTAGAAAATGTTTTTGTAAACATTTCTATTGCAGGGTATAAACATTTTTATATTTATGTAGTTTCAAGAAGTGATTTCAAATAATCCTAAACTGATTAATATAATATCACATGTTCTACATTTTAATATATACAAAAATCTTGTTATATATATATATATATTTTTTTTTCTTTTGGAATATCTGTAAAATATACATAATAAATATATAATTCTTCATTTTATATGCCGAACATAAAAATAAATACAATATAAAAAAAATTGAAAATATATTTTTTAAGATTAGAAAAAATATTAATAAATTTCTTTACATGTAACACATATGTATATCTTTGCACTATTTTTTTGCTAAGAAAAGATATATATAATTAATAACATCGATTTGTTATGTTATAAACTATCTGTATCGATCTGTACATATAATAATGGCATATAATGTACTGAATTGTGAATTAATTATAGATTTTGCAAACACTGATATGAAATAGTTATAATTATTGTTATTTACTAATTTATAATATCAAATTGAACAGATGAAGTATTAATGAATCACTTACAATATTTTTTCATACAGTCCTAGAGGTTTATTTTTGTAACCACGTTGAAGTATTGGTAGCTATATTGTGCCTTTTAGTGTATATGAATAAGAAACAATGCAAATACATACTATGGAATTGCGGAATTTATAAAATATCTAAGTTACTTATTTATGATTTTGAAATATGATGTAACAATATTCATGTAATATGTTATTTATTTTATAAAGATTTTTCTCTTTTGCAATTGTTGCGTTTTCTTTTTATTATCTTATAATCAATCTACCCAAAATTTAATCTTAATCTCATATAACAAATTATTTTATATTTTTACAAATTTTTATTCAAAGTTTAATTTTACATATATAAGAGAAAGACCAAAATTTTAAATTATATTAAACTTAAAATATAAATAAAGAATTATATTGAATAAAAAATTATTATTGCTAATATGACAAATATAATGAATCAATATTTCAGATGAAAGAAAACAGATTACAAGTTTAAGTAATTTATTTGTCAATGCTTTATAAGTACAGATGGCAGTGTTATTTCACTATGTAATATTGAAATTCCATTTTTAACTTTTAGTTTTATAAATATAAAAATCTATTTTTTATATAAATATTAATCAAAAATGATATTGTTATATACAAAATTATTCAATGTTTATAAATGACAATGTTTATAGATTTGATAACAAATATACATAATAATTACAATTTCCTAAACAATATTTGGAAATAGTTGATATACAATTACACAATATACAACCAGAAACAATTTATTTAACAATTTGTACTGTTACATTCTATTATGCTCTCTTTGTATTCGAGCACTATATGTTTTTGATACAAGATTAAATGCATCCATATATCGGTCCATACACATTGCTACACATTTCTGCAAATAAATTATAAAATGATTTATGAAAAATTCATTCATATTTTACAACTTTATTTTTAACCATTTTATTCTCTATATGGCATAATTTAATATATATAATACAGAAAAAAATTTTATATTTAAAATGAAATCAATTCATTTTTATATATATTTAATATATATTTAATTTTACTTTAATTTTTTATTTGCTTTATTAAGATTTTAAATTTTAATTATTTATATTTATTTATCATTTATTATTTATTATTTACATTATCATTTTGAACAAATGCAAAATAAATAAATAAATGCAAAATAATAAATAAATTGTATTTAAATATAAATATAATTATTTGATTACAAATTATATTTGTAATTAATAATCTAAATAATAATAATAAGTATTATGATTGTTTTAATTACATTATTATAATATCATGCAAAATTTGTTACGACTTAAAATTGAAACAAAATATATATAAAAATTTTAAATATTAAATTTTAAATATATTTAAAAATTTTATTATTTTTGAACAATTTTTAATTTTATTTATATATATTCGATCATTTATGTTGTTTTATATATCTTATATTAATTTCTTTTCAATAAACATTTGTAACAATTTCATATATTCATTATAAAAATTATTTAAAAAAATTATTTATGTTATACAAAAATTAATTAAATTAATAAAAATTTTATAAAAGCTATTTTCAAATTATTTCTGTTATAATATTCTAATAAAAAAATATTATATTTAATTCTATTCTACCTTTGAAGCTTTCAGGTTATATCTTATTAAGGTTATGTATCATGTTCTGTGAATAGATATTACCTGTTCAGAACTATCTAGAGAAGTGCCAGGTCTAACCACACATTTTTTGAAGCATTTCTCTGACATTTTCTGAAAATATAAAATTAAATATATGCTATTCATTCATTCTTAATTTGTAAAAAAAAAGAGAAATAAATGTATTATGCCATCATACCGAGAGCATCTCTTGTGCACTTGCAATAGCAAATTCTTGTTTTATTTGTTGCATAAATTCACTTTTCTCTTTATCAGTTAAAGATTCAGATGTAAGTGCACTCATATTTACAGTTAATTATTAAATTCTTTTTATGTAAAAAGATTAAGATCAAAATCACTTTGCTCTCGTTATGTCCGAATTACCATGTTCCTACCGGTTCGATCGATAAACCGGAAGCACGTGAAACTATCTTTCTGAAAATGTTGTTCACAATGATTCATTAAAAAATTATTTCGAATCAATTAATGATTATAAAAAAAAGTTTCGAATATATTAATAAAAAATATATTTAAATATATTATTATATAAACATTGTTCAACGAATCGAATTGTCAAATCCAAATAAAATTATATAATCAAAATCTAGGGGAATAAGATTTTATCGATTAATAAGTTTGAAATATGAAATAAAAACTACATTAATTTATTTAAAAAATTATTTATCGTTAAATAAATAATACTAATAAATTGTTTTTAACGTTTAAATATAAATTCGTAAATATAATTTATTTTTATAAAAATAAGCATTTAATATAGTAATATAATAATAAATAGTAAATGCTGAATACACCGGTTAGTATCAATGCATTTTGCATAATAATATAAATTCGATTTTAATTCTTAATTTCTATAATCAATAGCTGAAGTATTCATAATATTCATCATGTGATTTGATTTATTTACTACAAATGAATTGATTCATTAAATGTGATGTATAGATAATTAATCTTATATTATTATTTTCAATTTCAAATTTAATTCTTATAGATATATGTATATATATTCTATAATTCTATAAAATTTATATTTTTACATTCAAATGAATTATAATTTGAATATTTTATTTTATCAACTTATATTTTAATAATTTAATAGATAATATAATATAATAAAATAGAATTTAATATTTATTTTTTTATATGTAAAATTAAAAATATACTTTTCAATAAAATATTTTTAATCAATAAAAATATACATATAAACATGGTATTTATTTCATAATATTTTATAATATTGCATTTTTAAGATTCTGTTATTACTTTAAATTATTCAAATTATTATTATTTATTATTGTTCTAGGTGAACGACAATATTAATAAGATTGAACGATTAAAGCTTCATATTAAAAAGCGAAATAAAATTCTTTCTGAATTACAATATGCATACGTAAAATATTCGTATCATCATTCATCCGAATTAGGTTTTTTCATAATTATAAATTTTTATTCAGTAATAATATAATAATAACTATTGATTGATTTATATTCAATAATAAATAATATAATAAATTATTTTATATAATTATTAATGTATAGGTACTTTCACAAATAATTTATCGAATGAAAAAAAATTATATTCTCCTTATATTATCGAAGATATTTTAATAGAAATGAAGGAATTAAAGAAATTCAATGATAAAAATAAAGATTGTTATCGATGTGAACATTTTTTGAATATACCTCAAAATCTTATTCAAATTTGTGAGAAAATATCGAATTATACAGAAGAATATTTGACTGAGTTAAATTTTGTACAAAGTATTGTTTGGTTAAAGTCAGCTATAATGTTCATGAAAACTATTTCCATTGAACAATTTCATTTGGTATTTCATAAACAGTGGAAAAATATGGGTAATGTGATTTAATATTTAATATTTTTGATAAATATTTTTTATGTTAAATATATTTTTAAACAATTAACATAACATGATATAAGTAATTAATATTAATATTTATATGAATACTATATCCTAAACGACCGTATTACGATTAATAAAATATATTATGATTAAATAAAAATTTCAAATAATATGTATATAACCGATAACATTTTTAAAAAGATATTATATTTGTAGGAAAAGATTCTGATTTATATAATCAAGATTCGATATTTCATATTCAAGATAATGATCATAGTAATTTGATTAATCTATTGAACAATGATCAGGAAAATTATATAAATTTTGATGATAATTTAAAATATAATAATAGTATCGATTTATCATGTAATGTACAGTGTGATAAAAAAAATAATATATCGCAATTTTGTTATCAAGAAATGAATCAAGAAATTGAAATTTTCACTCAAAAAAGAATTAATCCTTCCGTGTTTGCATCTTATCAAAGTCTTGACAGATACTTTAATACACAATCGTGTACACAACAGAATACAACTTTGAATAATTATATTATCCAGGATTCAGACCAAAATTGTTCTTCTAGTTCCGACATGTTTAGAGATTCTTTGGAAAGTCAAGATAAAATCATAGATAGAGAAACTTATAAACTAGTTGAAAAAAATAACCTTATCAATGATAAATCGGCAGAGAAATTTTCATTATTACATTCCCAAAATAATGATGTTTTAAAAACTTTGATGAAAATGAAAGATAACACTATCTTCCCACACGGTAATGATTTTTCAGATATTTTATTTAACAAAGAATATTCATTATGTAAACAAAATTGCAATAAACTAAGGAAACAGTTAACCTCCAAATCGAATAAATCGAATAAACACGTAATTGCTCCACAAACTTCTGATTTGGATTTTGATCATGAAAGTTTTATTATTTCGTCGAATCAGATTGACGATGCTTGCTCTCCTCAAAAAGATAGTGCTTACGATACTTATCAATTGAGTGCAGAATGTATATCAATATCGAATTACATTGATAAAAGTGAAAAGAGTATATTTTCTAATCAAAAAATCGATAAAATTACTCCTCATCAAAAAGACACGCATGATATAGAATTTCTTACCTCAGATATAAGCGAAAAAGATTGGATTTTAAATCAAGATCAGCAACTGTGTTTATCTTTTTCACGTCAAAAAAGCGATAGTAGCACAAATAACGTAAAATCATATACACAAAAAAGACATTCGCAGAAATATTCACTCGAAGAATGTGAGGAAAGTAAAAGAAAGAGATTAAAATCTGTTCACGGATTAACTGTAACTGAAGTTTATGAAGGAAAGGACAAAAAGATTTCATCGGAATGGTTGAAATTCATACTCGATACTTTAAATGTGGACGATGTTGCTTTTGAATCGGCAAAGATGATTCTTTCAGTTTTTCAAAATGAGAGAATAGGGAAATTGTATATGAGAAAAAGATGTTGGAAAGATACTTTAGAAGAGCAAGCTTTAAATGCAATATTGGATTTTTGTGACATTTCTGAAGCTAAATATAGAACTAATGCGTATACACAAGAAATTGTACAAATAATGACAAGTATATTGGATGAAAATATTGAGAATATTCGACTAAACAAGGTAAATTAAAACTTGTGTTAATAGTTAAGAAAAATGATATAAAATATAATTATAAATAAACAATTTGAAACCTTAGTGATTGTAAAATGAACTTATAAAATGTTAATCTCTCATACTTTTTATTATTTATTCTTATTATTTAATATTAAAATTAAGTGTTAAAGTTACATATAAAATATGCATAGTTTTTTAAAAAATGAAATATTTAATTTTTTTGTCGTTAAAGATAAAAAAAAAATGCCAAAGATAAATAATGACTTTAGTTTTAGAAAGGTATTGCTTAAATATAATAGATTTGTTATATACATAAATTATTGATTATTCAAAATAAA
>NW_006263813.1:55233-56031 GCF_000469605.1 Apis dorsata | reverse complement strand
TTTTTTTTTTTTTTTTTTTTTTTTTTTTTTGTTTTTTTAGGTTACGATACAGACTTATCAGATCACCATTATTTTACATTTATGCACTTCTATGAGAATTTGTATCGAAATAATAAATTATCTAACCACGAAACTGAAAATCTACGAAAACATTTTAATTTCTCTAGTAAATAGCAAAAAAGCTGATGTACATATTATAATAAATCAATTGCATATTATATTTTATATTTTAACTAGTTGTTTACAAAAATATCGATTAATCTTTAGAAATGAAGAAAGAGATCAATCTGACGAAGAAATAATACCATCTGTAATCGATTTATGGAAAAAACAATTGAATTTCGAAAGCACGATAATGGAAGATAGCAAGCAAACAAGAGAAAGAAGATGGTTAATGATTTTGGATGACTTTACAGTAATTGCTACAGAAAATTTTGTTCAATTTGCTAAAAAATCACGAAAATTAGTTAATTTATTAACTTTATGATTAAATAATTTCAAGCGTAATTTTAACATATTGGAGTGTATATATGAAAGATTATATATTATTTCATATATTTTTTATCACTTTTTATATATGATAAATAAATTTTAAATAAAAGGACACTCTAATTATTTTTTTTATTTAAATTTTATTGAAATTATAATTTAATAAACAACAAGTAATTTATTTAAATAATAATTAATGAATTTGAATATTTTATACATATGAATTTTAAATATAATCAAATAAATTGTTATTAAGAATATTGAGATTTCAATTATTAAAAATTATTTAACCTGAGAGAAAAAGAGAAT
>NW_006263813.1:52219-54868 GCF_000469605.1 Apis dorsata | reverse complement strand
TTTTTTTTTTTTTAATTTTCTCACACGTGTGTGAATTATTCGAATATTTGCAATGAGATTACATTCATTTATACAAATTTATACGAATAAAGTAATTACTAATAAAATAAGAAGCATAATATTTTGTAATTTATGAGAAACAGATCTATTATAAATGATATCATTGAGTATTACACTCTGATCAGAAAGATCAATCTTTCCACAATGACACAATCGTTGCGTGTTCTCGGGTAAAATATCTATTATTGAATATAAAAATGTCCTAATTGGACATATTTTGGTGCAATTTGGTATTATCAAAGGAATGGTGATACCATCTATTCCCGTGTAATAATTAATCTGAAACGATAATACATACATTTTTCATTATTTTTTTAATATATTTTAATTCGTATAATGAATATTTATTTCCTTTCAATTCCATTTCATTATTATTTCATTATGTTACAATTATTATCAAAAGAAATATTTAATATCATACGTAAAAGTGATATTTTTATTAATTTTAATCAACTTACACACCTTTACACCATAAGTTTCCGTTTCATTGTCAAAATAAAGTTCAAAAATCACGGATGCTGCCTCGTTTGGAATATGTGGTGACCACAAATTTAAACTTTTCAAAACGCTCACGATATTTCTTTCGTTTCCGCTGTACATCATGAGCTTTCGTTTCGTTGGCACGTCCCCCTTGATGTACATCAACAAATTCACTAAAATCTCTCTTACGATTGCCCCACCATTTAATTTCTTCTGTAAAGAAGTTTCCCAAAGGAGATCGTATTCGAGCAACGACACGTTATACATTCCCCCATTGGGAAAGATATCTTGTGCCCAATATGGAAGCGGTTGATTTAAATCGGCCTGCAATAATACCACTTTTTATTCGAATAAGAATAGAAAAAAAATCATTATTTATAGATAATTTTAAGATATTTTCAATCCTAAAATATCTATCCATTTATTTCTTCTATTTTTTAATGAAATTATAACAATTTAAATATTCCTTACCTTTGTTTCGAAAACAGCATACAGTAACGCCACTTCCGATGGTCGTCGAATATTCATCCCTGTATAGTTCGATATATAATTGAACAAAGGTAAATGCTGCGATATTTTTTCTCGCACACGTGACATATTTAATACTTTCTCCATCTCGAGAATAAAATTTGGACACTGTATTCCGAGTAGCAATGTATCTTCGTGCGCTGGTATATAATCTATTATAAAATTAATAAATGGTTTGAATAATTTTTCAATATGTTTTTCTGTCTCTGTCTCTCTCTGTCTCTCTCTCTCTCTCTCTCTCTCTCTCTCTCTCACTCATTCACCATACACACGCATGCGCATACACACATTTTCCTATACAACCTGTAGGTATCGGTTGCCAATTTATATCAGCGTTCCATCTTTGCTCTTTCGCCGGAGGCCAGAGACCCGCATTCACTAATTGGCCAGCTAATATGGACAACGGATACTCGGCCGTTTGCATTTTCGCCGTTTCTTGCATGTAAATCTCGCCGAGAAATTCGTCGTATATCGTTCGTAAATGAACTCCTAGATTGTACATGTTAAGCATACCGATCTGTTGAGTAAAATGAATCGAAAGTTTCACTCGTTCGTAAATTAGGATATATAGTATATACAAGTGACGAATTAAACAAATATTGTTAAAAATTGTTATATCAATTAAATATTCGATGTTTCGTTTAAAGCTAACTGTATTCTTTTTTTTGCCATGTTTATGTTATGAATATATCAAATTGTAAGATATTAAATTAAAAATTTGATTTGCTGAAATTTTATTTTATCAATGTCAATATTTATTCGAAAAAATATATATATGTATATTATAATTTTGTATATTATAATGATTATATTAGCAATATATATATATATATATTTTTTTTTTAAATTCATCACGTATCTTCGTAAAAAGATTGAACTTACTTTGGGCATGGTAATCGGAGCTGTGTTAAAGTATTCATAAGTTAAATTATGCGGTAAACTCGTCTCGTTGCTGTTTATCAATTCCGAAATTGGAGCGTACGTTTTATGAGCGAATACCTGAAACGAATTTCGAGATGAATAATATTACATATGTTGCATGACGGATATTCTTTGTTGTTTATCAATTAAAATCGTTTCTTACGATCTGTACTAATTCCAATTCCGGAATGCATTCAACAAAACTGATCGAGGTATACATCACGGCCAACAGAGGCAGAATCATTTTCTGTTCTTTCGATTTTTATTTCGCGATATACAAATAACAGAAATCCTAAAAACAGAAACAAACCGATGAAAAAACAGATACGGATAAAAGAAAAATCTATTTATTTATCGACAAAATGAAACGAATCGAAAAGATCCGTAGATACAAATATAAATTTTCTGGAAGATTGTTTCCTGAAAGAAACGTAAAGTAAATAAATAAATAATTTAATTTTCTCTTCGAATCTTTCTAACCAACAAACAATTTCTTTTTCCCGTACAACAAAAATTTGTTTTCTTAAATATTTTCACTTACTTTTACTTATTATTTATTAATTACAAAATCTCGTCAACGATACAACATACTTAGTTCGCCTTCGTATATACAAGTCGCACAATTACTGGAACCAATGGATTTCCAGATTATTCACCGAT
>NW_006263813.1:49092-52025 GCF_000469605.1 Apis dorsata | reverse complement strand
TTTTTTTTTTCAATTGTCCGCGTAATAATGTTTTTTTTTTTTTTTTTTCTTATTCACAATACAACAATGACGCTGATACTCGATCTCTACTTTTCGTGATAACCGCATCTACTCCTTGGTGTGACGATAGCGATCAGATAAAAATGCTCGCTTGTCTCCGAGCATCAACACGTATAAATTTAATCGGTAACCTTCGCGTGAAATCGTCAAACTTATCACGGGTGATGATCTGTTGTCGAGTTTTTGTATATCTGGCAATCAGTTCGCTCCCAGTAAAGCTTCGCAATCAAAAGATGTTGTAAAACCGTTTCTCTCTATCATTTTTTTTTTTTTTTCCTCTTCTTCCTCTCTTCTTTCGTATCCGTAACCGTGTTCAGATATACACTATAATTGTGTATACATATACGAATCTCATGATCTTAAGGGAGAGATTGGAATTCGACGGTAAGTACGTTTTTAATTACTTCTTTTTTTTTCATGTACATTTTTTTTTTTTTCATTAATACACTTGTTATTATATTTGTTTATTATATGTACGAAAGATTTGATGATCTTAAGAGAGAGATTGGAATTTAGGGTAAGATTTAGTTGTTTTAGTTATTTTTATGATATTTTTTTTTTTTTTTTTTTTTTTTTTCATTAATACACTTGTTATTATATTTGTTTATTATATGTGCGGAAGATTTGGTGGTCTTAAGGGAGAGATTGAAATTCGATGATAATTCTTTTTTTAATGGCTTTTTTTTTTTTCGTATACATTTTTTTTTTTTTTTTTTTTTTTGTTAATATATGAATTGTACATATATGAATCTAGTGATTTTAAGGGAGAGATTGGAATTCGATGATAAGTACTTTTTTAATTGCTTCTTTTTTTTTCGTATACATTTTTTTTTTTTCATTAATACATTTGTTATTATATTTGTTATTATATGTACGAAAGATTTGATGATCTTAAGAAAGAGATTGGAATTTAGGATAAGAACGTTTTAACTGTTTTAATTGTTTTTATGATATTTCACCAATTTTTTTTTTTCTTTAATATATGAATTATACGAATTTATTTTGTATATATACGAATCTAGTGATTTTAAGGGAGAGATTTGAATTTATAATAAGAATATTTTAATTCTATGATATTTCGTTAATTTTTGTTTTCTTTTTATTTTGTTAATATACGAATCTAATGATTTTAAGGGAGAGATTGGAATTCACGATAAAAATATTTTAGTTGTTTTTAATTGCTTTTTTTTGTGTACTTGTTATTTCGAATTTATGATATTCCGCCATTTTTTTTTTATTTCGTTAATATACGAATCTGATTTTTAAGGGAGAGGTTAGAATTCACGATAAGAATATTTTTAATTGCTTTTAATTGATGCTTTTTATGATATTTTGCCATTTTTCTTTTTTATTTCGTTAATTTCAGTTAATCATATACAATTATTTTTATTATTTTAGTAAATAAAATATTAAACTGTTTTATTTTTTTGTATCTTTGATTTTGATTATCTTTGTTTTTATTTGTATTTATTCGTTAATAAATGTGCAATTAAAGATTCTTTATATAATATTTTATATATATATATATATATTTATCATTTGTGCAATGTTTAAAAAAATATTTTTATCACATTTGCTTTCAAAATTTTTTTATAATAACAATATAAAACGCAGTAAATTCAAATAACAAGTTTAATGTTCTATCATCCCATTGATTAAAACATATTTCCAAAATTCTATTCAAAAAATGAACAATATTTTTAAATCCAATTCTCCTCGAAAAACTTTTCCACCAATTGATATAAATAAAATTAATTTCTGTTATTTTTATATACGATCACCAATCATCAGTTTTATTCATTTCTAGAATTTTTAAATAAAATCCATTGTTCAACATCGATTCGCGTTAAAACGAAAAAATTCTATTCGAAAAGTGAACAATATTTTTAAATTCGATTCCTCTCGAAAAAATTTCCCACGCAATTTTCTTTCATGATATTTCATGAAAAATTTCACATTTATTATTTATATCTACAGCGAAATCAAAGATACAATAAATAAAATTAATTCTTATTTTTACACACTTAGTTTTCATTCTCGTTCAAATTCGTTTCCGGTTTTTAAATAAATCTATGTGCGAATAATTGAAAATTTGTAGAACGAAGAGAGGAAAAAGAAAAAAAAAAAAAAGTAACTAATTTCGCTCTGATCATTTTTCCGTATCATTAACCCGGTTTCTATAAACTCGTTTTGTATCAGTCGGACATAAACGGTGATATCGTAAATCGTGAAACCTTATCATCGACAAATTTCAGGTTTCATGGATGGTGTTCACGTGATAAAACACGCGACCACGTACCCAACATGCATCGAAACATTTCGCGGCAATAACGGGTATATTAACATTACTTAATATATATATACATATATATACATATATATGTATATATATATGTATATATATATATATATACACTCGTTAAGATCGAGACGGGAGATACATCATTTTAATTATCTTTATCGAGAATTTACGTCAAATGAGAAATTCATCGCTTCACTTCGGCCCACGTGATAATACGTATTACATATTATACTATACTGCACACACTGTACAGTTTTATCTATCGTATACATGCACACGTATATATATATATATATATATATATTATTTCTTTTTCTCCATCCAAATTATGTGTACTTATTCTTAGCACAACCAAATAATTCCTTTTTCAATTTAAGAGTATTATACTCAGATTTATACCAGATTTATACCACGAATTTAACGATCGTATCGTGAGCCACTACTAGTCGAATAATTGAGATATGAACAGTTGAATCCGCGAATAACATTAAGTATACAATAAGCTATCAACAAGACTGAGACACTTAAATTCGGACGTAAGCGCTTAGAGTTTCACTTTTTCATATTTCGA
>NW_006263813.1:46515-48998 GCF_000469605.1 Apis dorsata | reverse complement strand
ATATATATATATATATGTATCGTCCGTGTATTATTTAATCACAAGTTCAGTGACAAATTTGTATCTCGAAGAGCAAGAGGTAAGATTCGTTTGTCTTCCCTATACGATACGATATATTTACGATATATCGTAAGATTATTTATATCGATATATATATTTTCCTGCTTTCGATCAAATTTACGCTTTTTCTCATTTTTCTTTATAAATTTAGAGAATTATTCTTTATAAATTTTACAAATTTTCTTCTTTTTATCCAAAACGTGAAATTACTTGTCAACTCTTGGCAAATAGCTTTTTTATCCACCGATGAAACGGTGCTTTTGATATTTCGATATATATATATATATATTACTTATGTTTATTATTACGTTTTTTATGTTAACAATTTAGAAGAAAATTAAATGTACATATTTTATTTTCACGATACAACAACAATGCCACGTTTTTTTTTTCTGCTCTCTATTCATCGTATTTTCTTTCGCGTAACGTTCAAATTACAGTTTCGCAATAATTCCGTAGATGCTAGCGTGTAATTAGTTAGCGAAGGAAATCAGGAAGGCGACGATTTATCTTTGCTCTCGTAAGGAAATTAATGATTTTTTTTTCTCTCTCTCTCTCTCTCATCGTACGTCAAATGTCAGTCACACCGGTATATCGCTCGTTTCGTATTCGTTCGTTCTTCGTAGTTTATGTAAGTTCGTTAGATCCGCGGCCAGACAAATTTTTCTTGTGTAAATTCTTGATTATCATTTTTTTTTTTTTCATGAATATCGCGAAGTTTTTGTACAGATTTTTTTTACGCCGAGATATTTTTCTAATCGAATAAGGATAAAAATTGCTCGAATATTTTTAATGCTCGTATAAATATCAAGACAAGATCTAATTAGTAATATAGGAGTCGAGCGTAAAAGCGTGTTAGAATTTTTTTTGTTAATCTATCTCGTACGTACAGCGCATGCTGTGTATGCATTATAACGTTGTATCCACGTGTAACACGTGCAATTTCGAAAATTTATTTACGAATTTTGAAATTTTTTCTTTTTTTTTTTTTTACGTATCACTTTGGTTTTATTGTTTGCAAAAAAATTTATTTATGAATTTTGAAATTTTTTTTTTTTTTTTTTTACGTATCACTTTGGTTTTTTTGTTTGCAAAAAAATTTATTTATGAATTTTGAAATTTTTTTTTTTTTTTTTTTACGTATCACTTTGGTTTTATTGTTTGCAATGATGATGAGTGCAAAAAAAATCAGAAAATTTATATTTTTTAAGACTTTGCGGATAGATATTTTTTTAACTTTGCCATAGAAAATGAATAAATGTATAAATAGGAATTGTTTTTTTCTTTAAATTATATCATTGTCCATCAAAAATTATTGTGCATGTTTCGATTTCTGAAATATTTTTTTATCCATTTTTTTTTTTATGTTTGGAATGCGTAAAAAATATACAAATAAAGTAATATTATGTTCCTTTTTTTTTTTTCTTTTAATAAAAAAAATACATCAACTCTGAATTTTCGAAACGTGGATATAAATACCTTATCGATTTTTTTTTTATGCGATGTAGTTATTTTTGGAATCAAGCGATAAAAGAGTACATATTTACATTTGATCGGTTGAAAACAAATAACGGTACCTATCAAAAAAAACACTTACATGGGAAATTTAATAACGCATTAATTAAAAAAAAAGAAATTTGGATTTATTCGAATTTTAAGCAAATAAAAAGTCTACTACAATCTCTTTAACTTATTTATTTCAATACTTCGTTCGTGAAATAATATCGCGTAATGTTAATTAATTATTTACAGTAATTTTTTTCATTAGCAAGTTAAATATGATTAAATATCGTAAATATATTCGTTACGTTTAATTAAATGAATTTGTTCGATTAAAAGGAATTAAATATCTAGAAAAGGAATTACGAATTCGATGGAAATCACGTGACATTCTGAGAATTTTATCTATCGTGTCATTAGTATCTGTTTATCGTGAAAAAGCACATTAATTAAAATTGCTGAATAATTGCCAAGTCTTGCTAAACTACGAGAAATGCATGCATCTGTGTATTATATATAACGATTAGATAGATAAACAATTTTCAAATTTTACGAAAAATTTAGAAGAAAAAAAAAATTCGATTCGAATGTATATGTATATGAAATGAAAATTTACGAGTCATTCGGGTTCGATGCATCTTAAAATTTTTATATCTTTTCGATTCGAGAGATTTTTAATGACCCCTCGCGTATTTATAACGCAGAAAACGCATTACGAATACAATAGTGACCGATAAGTGTATTATCCATTATCCAGTACTGTTCATTAACTCGAACTAATAAAAACTACTATTCAATTTGTTGAAATTTTCTTTTATGCGTACTTTTATGCTTAAGAGGTGATCGATTTCAAATAGCCAATAAACCATTTTTAAAAGTTCGAAGTTCAAAAATAGGCGGTAATTGAGAATAAAGAGTCCCCC
>NW_006263813.1:44775-46466 GCF_000469605.1 Apis dorsata | reverse complement strand
CCCCCCTCCCTTGTGTCTAAGAAAATGCGTAATACATGGAACAAAAATTGTGTTATGTTATTTGAAAAAAAAAAAAAATATTTTTTTCTCTCTCTCTCTCTCTTACAAATAGCTTAAATTAAACGTTTCCATTCAAATACGTATCGAATAATTAAGAAAAATATGTATGCATTATGTGCAATTATGCATATGCGGCAATTAAAAGGGAAAGACACGAGGAAGCGAAAGAAATGAATAATCTAACAGGAAATTTTCGTTGCGTTATGTTAATATACGTACGTACCGATCTTGATAATTCCCAATGATGTATATTTTAATGACACAGGCATTGCAAGGTCATCGTTCGTATACACATATCGCGTTACAATTTCGAAAAGAAAAACCTAATATGGTTTTTCTTATCGCATTTGGGGGCAATTATGTTATGCGCACGACATAGATCAAGAAAACGGGGACTTCCATTTCGTGCATGCATTACTTATGCACGTTCGAACGGCAACCGAAATCAACGATTGAGAAACCATTCCGGAGAAAGATATGTCCGTTTGACGTGTTACTCTCCTTTAAAATCATTTGCACATAGGGAACATGGCCAGTATTTCACCGGCTTGTCTCACAATCGATACTTCACTATTATTAATTGCTTGTCACCGAGCTATTACGATAGGTATCCATTTAAACAGTGCAAACGTAAGTTCTATTTCAACTGTAAGAAAAATTGCGGGAGACAATAGCAATTACAAGTGGTATAAATACAACAGAATCCTATCCCCGCGTTTAGTTGTTTCCGTTCGATGATTTTTTTTCTTTTTTTTTTTTTTTTTTTTTTTGCAAGTGCAAAAATTTTAGATTAGATATAAATTGCATGTAAATTAAAAATTCGCTTTAACGATAAATAGAAAGATTTTCTTTCCCATTTTTTATCGCAATGATAAAATAATCATCGCCAAGATAAAACGAATCAGTTATCGCGCTTTTTTCCAGGACATTTTTTTACAGGATGATTCGATTTAAATTTTTCTAATTTTAATCCAATCTTTTCTTACCTGTACAAATCGTTGTAACGATATCTTTTCAAAATATTTGCAGAAAACCGTGGAGAACAGTGTAATTTATTCGAAAGTGACAAGGATCTCAGTGGTTAAACGTAAGAGATTTCATTGGTGTTAAAAAAAGTTACCAGTGCTTAATGTACTTATAATTTCTGTATTAAATTCTGTATGTAAATAATGAAAAAAAAATATTAAATATTAAATATTAAATATTAAATTAAAAATCGAATGTCTTGTATATCTCGTTTGATATTTCGTTAGAGAGAAAGGAAAAAAAAATTAATAAACGTAGAGAAATAACAATGGACGAATCGTGGTGGAAAGTAAAGATAAAAATATTCCTTGAAAATTTAGGAAATTTCAAGTTGTCACTAAATATTGGTTAAATGGGTCGTTTACTTTATTACCCCGTACCTAACGGTAAATTTCTGATGCGGAAAACATTTCGTAGAAATTTTCTCACTATCGTTATAGGTTTTACATATAAAATAGATATTACTTTTTTTCTTTTTAATTTAATCGTTATCTTATATTCCTCAAAGCATATAATGGTGTACATTTGAAAATTAACATTTATACGTAACTGTTCGCACAAAGTTATATTTCATTCTACGTATCAATTAATACTTTACACGTGCA
>NW_006263813.1:40930-44570 GCF_000469605.1 Apis dorsata | reverse complement strand
TTTTCTTTTTTCCTTTTTTTTTTTTTTTTTTTATCAACAAACGTGACGATAGAATCTATAAAATTGCCATAGAAGATGATTATCGATTTAATTTAAAATCGTGATAAACGGTTTGAATGAAAGATTTAGAGGATATTTGTTTTTTTTTTTTTTTATCCTGCTTGCGCTTCGAAAAAAATAATCTTTTGATAAATGGAATAAATTTCATTTTGAACGTTTTTTCTTGATTTCAGGTTGAATGGGAACAATGATGACTTCGCTTATCGAACTTAAAAGATTCTCATCGATGAGTATAATCGCGATTTTGGCGATGGCGGTCGGCGTCCAAGCGGAACTTAAACAAATAAATGTGGTGAGTAATCAACAACGAATTTATTTATATTTAAAATTTTTCGATCGTAAGATATTCGAATTGCGAGCTTCGTCGAATTGAATTTTTTAAAATCTAGAAAAAAATAAGTAACACTGTTACTGTTTAAAATTGAAAAAAAAAATGAAAGGTGTAATTCAATTTTATATGCGATTTGTACAATTACACAGATATTCCGGCACGGCGATAGGATACCCGATGAGAAAAACGAAATGTATCCGAAAGATCCTTATTTGTATTATGATTTTTATCCACTGGAGCGTGGCGAATTGACTAACGTAAGTATTTTGTTTTGTTTTCCCTCAAATTTATCGATGTAAAAAAATATATTTCTCGATATTAAAATTTAAGAATTCAACTTTGATTTTCATGTATCCATTCGATTAAATTCGATTTATCTGTTTATAATTTGTATCTAAATATGAAAATTTAATAATTGAAGTTATGAATAAAATTAGTTTGATAAATTACTTCAATAATTTATTGTTTAAAACATAATAATAATCGAAAATAATTATGACAAACAGCCGAGGTTATACGAAAAGCGAATCAATTATATTAGCTTAGAAATAAATGTTATTCGAGTATTTTAATAATTACTTGAAATAACATTATTCGAGATTTTTAACTTACTTTTTCAATTGAATCAATGTCCAATTCTGTTATTTTAGTCAGGTAAAATGCGAGAATATCAACTGGGGCAATTCTTGAGAGAGAGATATGGTGACTTTTTGGGAGACATTTACACGGAAGAATCCGTCTCGGCTCTCAGTTCGTTCTACGACAGGACGAAAATGTCTCTGCAACTCGTACTCGCAGCGCTCTATCCGCCAAATAAATTGCAACAATGGAACGAAGATCTGAACTGGCAACCGATCGCCACGAAATATTTGCGCCGCTACGAGGACAATATCTTTTTGCCAGAAGATTGTTTGTTGTAAGTTAATATATAAAAATGTTTTTTGGAAAAATTTTCTCTTAACTTCCTTAATTTCAATCGTAATTTTCTCGTTTTCGCAGATTTACGATCGAATTTGATAGAGTATTGGAATCACCGCGTGGGAAGTATGAATTCTCGAAATATGATAAATTGAAGAAAAAATTAGAAGAGTGGACCGGAAAAAATATCACTACACCATGGGATTATTATTACATCTATCATACACTGGTGGCCGAACAATCTTACGGTCTTACTCTGCCATCTTGGACAAATAATATATTCCCAAGAGGAGAATTACTCGATGCGACGGTATTTACGTACAACATAACCAATTCGACTCCTTTGTTGAAAAAACTTTATGGAGGTAATTTGATAATAATATTTCTTCTTATTTATTTTAAATCCTTTTCCTTACTTTTAATCTTTCTTTCTTCAATTGTTAGTTTTTTCTTTTTTTATTACTACGATATAAATTTCACAACTAATGTTATATTTTCATTATTACTATATCAGTTCCACGGATTCGTTGATTTTGCACAAGTATCAGTATTTTTCAATCTCATATCTCTGTTTCTTTTTTTTTTTTTTTTAGAAATTCAATTTAATATAAAATATCGTGTCACTTTATCGTATTGCCATTTTAGGTCCGCTTCTTCGAATATTCACCAAGCATATGTTAGACGTAGTATCGGGTACGCAAAAGAAAAAGCGAAAGATATACTTGTTCAGTGGACATGAAAGTAATATCGCCGCCGTCTTGCACGCTCTTCAACTTTATTATCCTCACGTTCCTGAATATTCCAGTTCTATTATAATGGAGCTTCACAATATCGAAGGCACTCACTATGTAAAGGTACGTAATGAATCGTGCATAAACCGATATCTATATTTTTATACGAAAACAATATTTTTAAATTATCTTATAAATTAACCTACAACCTCGATAGCGGCCAATTTACGATATTGTTATGGACATTGATCCTTCGCCATATGCAAATATATCATCTCAATTATTATTAATAAGTTAATTACGATGCAGAATATCGAAATATGATATTGAAAACTATTCGAATAATTTGAGGATTATATTCGAAACAAATTAATCGTATTTACGAATTATTTCATTTCATTCGAGTTTGTTTAATTCTTATTTCTTCTGTATTTTTAATTATCGATTAATATCGTTGCAGATCGTTTACTACTTGGGTATCCCGTCTGAAGCAAGAGAACTTCAATTACCCGGCTGCGAGGTACTTTGCCCTTTGTACAAGTATTTACAATTGATTGAGAACGTGATACCATCGAACGAAGAGATGATTTGCGATAAAAGATTCGCCGACGAGTCGGCAAACAATTTGTCGATCGAAGAATTAGATTTCGTGAAATTGAATTTAATAAGGATAGCGGGTACTGAGAATAAATAACTATTATGGGAGAATTAATTAATTTGTCAATCACGTGAAAAACGAAGAAGAAAATGAAATATGTGTTTAAAGTATTTACTTTACATGAATGAATGAATTTGAAATAGTTAAATGAATTTATCATCTAATTGATATTAATTATTTATTAATTATTTATCGATAATCCAATATAAAAAAAAAAATACGAAGAATGTGATTCATATATGATTCTTTAACTATGTTCAAAGGTCATCCTATAAGTAATGCTATCTTTTCATTTATATCCATTAACAGTATTATTCGGCTAATTTGCTTTTTTTTTTAATTAAAAACAGTATTATTGCTAAAATTCAGACTTTTTATTTTAGTATTAAAAAACTATTATTTAACTTTTAACATTATATTAACCAAGAAATGGAAATGAGCATTTTATCGTAATTATCATATTGAGATTGTAAAAAGTGTAGTCGTTTACTGCTTATTTCACAAAATGTTTTTGATCATATTTATCACGAACGCAAAAAAAAAGTTTATATGTGTAAGTTTATACAGCGATACAGGGAATATTCGATTTTCTAATTTTACGTTGGTTATAAAAATATATTGCAAAATTTGTGCATATACGTACATTTTACACATATATATACATATATGTATATAACGACATTACTTGTAAGATGACATAATGCATAAAAATTTTTGCATATGAACATGTACTGAATATGCATAAATGAATATTGATATTGAATCAAATAATTAATTATTTTTTATATAACTTAATTATTTATGTTATATGCCAAATATTAATTATTGGTCAACATTCGAAACATTCAAATTTATGTAAATGTTATTAACCTAATTTATATTATTATGTGTAATTATTATTTTTTTTTTAACGCAAACTTTTCAATCCAAATAGTATTTAAT
>NW_006263813.1:39876-40551 GCF_000469605.1 Apis dorsata | reverse complement strand
AAAAAAAAAAATATGTTACAGTACTTGAATACATATTTATTAAACACATTGTATATCAAACAATTTTATATTGTTATTATTTATATATTATTATTACTATTATTATTATATATCATTTTTCCATTATTTCAATCAATATATATTACTTTGTATGCTCAATGTTTGATTTCGTTTTAAGAATTTAATAATCTTAAATATATATAATTGTATACAATGCGTGAAATATTATTTCTACATATTATATACATATGTATATATAGACGAAATCAAATATTTAAAAAAGATAAAAGATAATAAATAAAATTGATTCACAAAAAATTTTTTTTCCTATTTATTTCCCACAAAATTATTTCCTTTGAACGTTTAAAATAAATTGTAGAGATAATGTACTTACATTACTTAAGCAAAAATATTTCTTTCTTAACTGAAACATTATTGGCAATGATTATTCCCTATCGTGATGCGAACCTCCTTCGAAACATTTAGCCTCACGTGACGATTCTGCTAAAAAGAATAAAAATCGCGTCTTGCATATTTAAAGAATCGTGGTCTTTACATAAATCAGTCACTTTTCCAACGAATTCAAAACGTCCTCGACTTTATCCTTAAATCTATTTATTTTCTAAACATTAATTTCGAAACGTGTACAAAGTAAAACGTCTTCTCTAAGTTATC
>NW_006263813.1:36970-39800 GCF_000469605.1 Apis dorsata | reverse complement strand
TTTTTTTTTTTTTTTTTTTTTTTTTTTTTTTTTTTACGCAATACTTGTCATTATTGCTACATTGTATGGAATATGCAGATAAGAGCACAATAATTCACAAAATACTTACATGATACTGAGACAATGTGCTTGCTAATTTCAAGGAAATGAAACACATGTCAACAAATTTAATTTATATGACAATCAATAATTACAATCAATTAAAATAATCGATCGTGAATGGCAATTAACGATTAAATTTTTATCAAATTATTAAGAAACAGCAAATTACAAGAATTATATATTAACGTATTAATATCTTTAAATTTAAAAATCGTATAAGAAGTGATTCAAAATTAGGTAATTGATTATTTTATCATGTCTGAGCAATTAAATCTTAAAGTATTATATAGCTTATAAGGTATTATTGTCGTTTCTTTTTTTTGAAAAAAAAATTGCAAGAATATATAAATTCGTTCCACGAAATTCAATAGCCATAAATTTAAGAAATTTTAATTTCCTTGACTATCAATGATATCGGGAAAAGACCTACGCGTATGACGCGTAGGAATTCCCTCCTACGTTAATTTTTCTTCTCTTCTGGTATTAATTTACCAACTCGAGATGATCTCCAGTTTTAATCTAGACTAATGTTTGCACGTATTATCTTTTCCAATCGTATCTTTAATTTATATTATAATTTTTAATAATTTATAAACATATAAATTGAACATATAAATTATCGTGTCTTTTTTATCAATGATTTTTGTTTTCTTAAGTATTGAAAAAAAAGTATAAAACAACGAATTACATATACACGAATTTAATCATTTAAAGTAATTCTTCCAAGTAAGTAGAAAGTTATATCAATTTCGTTGTATTTTGTACCAATAGAAACTCACGTTTTATGACCATCCTCTTGAAAATTGTCTTCTTAATCCCTTTTTGTAAAAAAATAATATCCTACTATTATTGGCTTATCCTTTCATTACGTATGCATTTATTATTCGTTCATTTTGGAACAACTGCGAAATCGACGTCGAGCGTGCACACTTTAACCGAATAATTTGCACATACGTATTTCTGGCACAAAACTATATGATCTTTCCAATTCAACTTTCACCACCGAATATATCGATAAAATTGTTCAATTTCTTTTTAAAATAATTTTGTATGATTATTAAAATGACAATTTTTATATTTTTTCAAGAAAAACAATAGCGAATATGACTACGTACGTATTAGAATTAATTTGATTTGCATGGATAGTTATATAGGCCAATGATATAAGCGAATCATTTTCCCTATTTCACTTTTAACGTTATTAAATATATATATATATGTGTGTGTGTGTATAATGTTATTATCCTCGACACGCGAAGCAAACAACAGTTGAAATTCGATACTCATGTTTCGATCATACAATCGAAAGTATACAAATATTGTAATCTTTTTTTCCACAAGTCTGAAATACGCGTAAGTAATCCTACGATTTTTTTTAACAATTATCCATAATGTAATGTAATATCTTTTATTTGTATACAGATAAACTATAATACTAATTAGTTAAGAGAATTAATAATTTTTTCGATACATACCATATTTCATCAATAATTTATCTCTGAAAAATTCAATATTTTTAAGAATAATGGAAATACTTTAAGAATTTGAACATTAATAAATTATAAGTGAATGACATTGTTTATAGATAATAATGCATCTTTTTCTAAAAATATAGAATCAATATTTTTCGTTATATAATAGAATAAAACAATAATGAAGCTTATAAAAAATCGATTGATAAAATTCGTTTCTAGAGTATTGTCATGTATAAAGTATAATATATTTTCTAAAATCATTATTCAAATATTATTGAAATTATAATAATATTCACATTTCTGAATATCAATATTTGTAAAATAATTATCAAGTTAACACGTGTCATACATAAAACATAAGTTCAACGTGTATATATGTAACAAATAATATATATAAGAGAAGAATATTTACGAAATAACAGAATGTTACAATAGTATTTGTTGATTCGTTTTCGAATTTTATTTCAATTTTCCATTTTCAAATTTCGTTTTTTAGATTATTTTGTATTAGTAAAAAAAATGAAACAAAGTATTCGATCGTTGTGACATTTTTCGATAGCCTATCGTTAGATAAACTCGTTGTCCCCCCATATAAAACTGCGTTGACATTAGATTTTTTTTATATTTTAAAATACTAATTCTTCATAGTTTTATCTACTATAAACATATGAACGTTGCTCGAAATAAAAGTACGCTCAACACACGGTAAGATTTTGTAATATAATTATCGATATCATAAAAGTAACAAGATTTATTTTTATTTTATATTTATTTATAAAAATAGAAACAAAATATTATATGAAATCTTTTCTAGTTTAATATACATGATATGATATATAAAACATCGAGTGAAATTGAAAGCTATACATAAATTTATTTATTAAATTATATTTACTTTTAGAATGATGAATACCACATGGACTTTAAGATTCATCATTTGTCTCCTTTGTTGTCGAGCATCTTTGGCAGAATTGAAACTTGTACAGACGATATTTAGACATGGAAACAAAATGCCATCGAATATCAATTTTTATCCTAACGATCCTTACATTAATTATACTTACGAGCCGGCGGGACGAGGAGGTTTAACAAATGTACGTGTAATATTTTTTATATAATCATTGTGTGACTCTAATTAATTTATACAATTTTAATTCTTCCAATTTTGTAAATAAAAAGAAATGAATTCGATTAAATAACGCGAATTAATTATGGATAAATTTTAATTAACGTAGGTTGGTAAAATGACCATA
>NW_006263813.1:24793-36807 GCF_000469605.1 Apis dorsata | reverse complement strand
GCCAATTCTTTCGAGAAAGATACGAGGATTTTTTGGGAGAAATTTACACGAAAGAAAATATTTGGTTTCGCTCGGATGAAGTAGATAGAACTGTAATGAGTGGACAACTCGTGGCAGCTGGATTATATCCACCTTCCAAAGAACAAAGGTTCTAAATTAAATTTAATGGTTGCCAATTTAACAACTACATTACTATATAAAGTAATTTCATAAAAATTCATTTTAGGTGGAATCCAGATTTGAATTGGCAACCTATACCTGTATGGACAATACCAGTTACTATGGATTGCCTTTATATTACTCAGTTTTCTCCAAGATTTCATACATTGAGAAACATAGTGGAAGAAACGGACGAAGATGTGATACAATTTGAAAAAGACAATAGAGATATTTATAAATATTTGTCCAAACACACAGGTGGTAATATCACACAATCAAGAGTGTTTTCATTATATCAATACTTATTCTCACAGGTATTTTCAACTTTTGAAATTAATTGAAAAAGATTGAAAATAATCAACATACTTTTTTACTATATAGAAAATTGGAATAATTTTTTTTAGAGAGATATTGGTTTAGAATTACCAGAATGGACGAAATCAATTTTTCCTCACGGAAAACTTGAGGAATTAGCTATATATGACATTTTGATTCGTACTCGTACTCTGGAATTGAAGCAAATGTTAGGTGGTAAGTTTAAATTTCATTTTTTTTTTATTTTTATCGAAAAATAAAAAAATTCTAAAAATTAATATAATATGATTTCACCGATTTATTATACTATTAATAATTCTTTCACTCGACAGGAATATGGATTCGCGAATGGTTGAATCATGTTAATGATCATATAAGCAAAAAAGATATGCGAAAAGCGTTTATGTATGCGGCACATGATCTAAATATCGCATATATACTTTCTGCATTGGATAATTTCGATAACGAAATTCCTTACTATGGTAATAGTTTGATGTTTGAATTACACGAAGACGATAATGAATATTATGTTCAGGTAAAAAAACTTTCTATAAAAAATAAATTGATACAGGATATTATTTTTGAAATTAAAAAATGATTGGTAAAAATGATTAAAAAAAATCACATAAAATTAAAATTTTCAAAATTAATTTCTATTTATTATTATTTCTATTATTTTTATAATTAGATTTATTGTTACCATTATTGTTCACAGATACTTTATAAAAATAAGGATAATATTCGAGTTCTTAAATTTCCTAATTGTGATAAGATGTGTCCATTAGATGAATTCAAGAAATTCGTAGAGCCTTTAATATCGATTAATATGGAAGAAATATGTGGACATAAATAAAGAAATACATATATTTTCTTGTTTTTTCAAACCTTTCTCTCAAATTTTAAATATATTGTAAAAAATTAAAATTTTAAAGAACTTTTCCTTTATATATATATTATAATTTTCGAGATATTCACAAAAAACTTTTGATACTGTTACATTGAATTATTCTATCTAATAAATAAATATGTAAAAATATTTTATAGAAAACTGCAGAAAACATGTAGAAAAATTAATTTATTCATGAAATATATCTATATCTACTGTGAATCTATATCTATATTTGGTAATATCTATTTGGAAAAATCATTTATAAAATATATGTGTGTATATATATATATATATATATATATATATATATATATATATATTACAATATATAAGAACATAAGAACAAAAGAAACAATAAAATTAATTAAATATTAGAATCATGTCGAGCGCATTTTTATAGAGCTAATAAACAAAGAAAACAAGTAGAGAGAATGATTAGAGATAGAAAAGATAAAAAATTATTAAAAAAAAGAAATAAAATATGAATTGATTATCAGCGCTGTCTCTGAAATATTAAAAACATTTTTTTAAAGATAGGATAAAGTAGAATAAGAATTAAGAATCAGCATCATCTTTTGAGTGCTTCTAAAACATAATTCTATAAAAGAAATATCTTTAATATTCAAGAGATGGCGCTGTGAATTTCTATTCTATCTCTAGCTTTCTTCCACTAGTTTTTATTCTTTCTTTATGTGTTTTATTTGTAATACTCTGGAGATGGCGCTGATTTCCATATTTTTATTTTATCTATTATTCGTCTTTTCCCATTATTTGCTCTCTTTATCTATACTAGTTCTTAGCGCGTGACTGTAATCACAGATGTAGTGAAAAGTATCAATTACTTATATCAAAAATTTCTAAAGTCTTTTAATGATAAATTTGGAAAACAGTATATAAATACAGCTATCATTGATTGATTATAAACTTTTGAAAAAAAAACAAGTGACTTCTTTAATAGAATTTTTAAATTTAATTATGTAGTCAATTTTATTTTGACGTTCATTTGAAAAGTAAACACTAGTGACATATTCATGTGATTCTATGATTATAATAATTCAATGAAATTTCATACAATATTATATAAAATATGATATAAAATTTATAATATGATTTAAAAATATATTTAAAATACAGTTTTAATTTAATTTTTTAGTTATGGATAGATTTTTACATATCGATTGGTAGGTACAAAAAATTGGAGTACTTTAAATAACCTAAATTGTTTCAAATTTATATTTATTATTATATTATTATTATATTTTAATTAGTGAAAATTACTAAGATAATTATTTTTTCTTTCTTTCTTTTATTTAATAGAAAGTAAACAATATTTATAATTATAAATTTTATTTATATTTATTAATTTAACAGGAATTGTCCATTAGAAGACATAATAGATGATACTTTTATTAATGAAGAAAGATTAGAAAAAGAAAGTGTGATGCATAGGATTATGACTGGAAATTTTACAGATCCATTTAAAAATATTGAAGAAGATTATCAAAATGTTAAAATCAATTTGATCAAAGATATTGATCCTGATTTAAATGAAGAAAGTAATAATGACATTGAAATAAATGAAGGAGAAAAAGAATGTGAATCTAAACAAATAAATAAAGTCAAATGTTATGTACCTGGTATTGTTAAATCAATATTTAAGTTTCCTAAGAAGTCTCAATTAGACAAAGAACAACAAGCAATGTGTTTAAGAGTCTTATTAAGATTTTCAAAATCTGGTAAACCAAAATTAACACGAAGAGAAAGAGAAGAATTACAGAAATATATGGTATATAAAATGTATAAAATATATCATATAAAATTATTGAACTAATTTTTCTGATATAGAATTATATATATTATTATTCTTTATGATATGTAATTTTATATTCTTTGTATTATAGGATTTGAAACAAATAATATCTCAAGAACAAGATGAATTTTTAGAGTTTGCAAAAAGCAAATGGCATGAAAGATCATTCAAAATTACATGTGAAGATTATATAAATTTACATTGGAAATCAAAATTACAATATATTTATGAATTACCTAGATATTATACAGAAGTAACAAGCATTCCATTTGTAGCAGATAAAAACATTGATGTAACATTTATTTCTAATTGTTTACAACTAGTAAGTAATAAAATATTATATATCTATATATATGATATATAAATATAATTGGAATATAATATTATATATTATATTTCATTAAAAATATTAAATACAAAGTTCTTATAGGGTACATTACAAAAGATAGAGTTACCAACTTTCACTAAACCATGTATGCTGAGAATAAATTCAGAACAATTACGAAAAAGATTTTCTTCTAATCAAAATAATTCCAATAAATCTTTATTTTATAAATTACCTGTAAGTGAAGATATAAATTGTCAAAAATTGGCTGAAAGTAATAATGTGGATTTGGTAATTTCATCAAGTGGCCTTAAGTGTTTGGTAAATAATATTGGACCAACAAATCCAAACTCATGGATTTTACCTTTTATAATAAAAAAACATAATGATAAAAATGTTATCTATATAGATAAACCAGCACCACCAGTTGCTAGTACTATACCAGAAAAAAATACTTGGGTATATAAATACATTCTTAAATATTTCTTTTTCCCTTCCAAAAATTTATCTTCACACAAGTAAGATAAAAATTTATTCTTTAAAAATTGTATTCTTCTTTTTGATTGTATTATAATCAAATTTTAATTATATAGTAATAGTAATGAAGAACATGATGATAATATATTTGGAGATATTAATTCTGAAGAACTATTAAAATTAGAAGAAAAATATGAAAATATTGCCACAAAAATTAATAATGAATCACTTTCAAATATGACAGAAAAAAATAAGAACTTTGAAGAAATTTTAACAGAAGAAAATATTAAAAGTAATGTAAATTCTTCTGAAATAATAAATTGTAAAGAATATTTATATAACACATCTAATTTCTATAATGATGAATCTTCTATGAATAATGAAGGTAAAACTATTTTTGATATCTATATATACTAATATATTTCTTAAATTATAAATTAATTATAAAAATGATCAATTATCAAATTTTTTATTAAAAGCTTTTTATTATAAATTATTAATTTTTTTAATTATTATTACGTTTGTTGTTACAATAAACGAAATGTTTATAACAATAATTATTGTTGTTATTATTATTATTAAAAATAAAGAAAAAATGAAAAATATTAAAAGTAATCAATTTTATAAATGAATAGGTATAGAAAATAAATGTTCTGAGATGATAGAAGATAATGTATCATACAAATTATTTACCATTGGACAACTTACAGAACAAAATGAATTAATGAAAAATATTACCAGAGAATACAAAATATTAGTTCGAACAAAAACACATGGATTTGAGGTCTGTATATGTTATATTATTTAATATTTTTGTAACTTAATAATAAATATTTTTAAAAAATACAAATTTTTTTTTTACACTATTTTTTCTTTATTTTACTTTAATTTACTTTATTTTTATAGATTTTACGAAATAAAGTACAAAGATTGTTATTATTAACACCAAAATTAGAGCATCAAGTTGATTTTGGTGCTGAAGCTGTAACATTAGAAGAAGCATTAAAACAATGGATATCTTTAATTTTTAGACCTAATACATCGCTTGCACGAGGTAAATTATTTATAATATATAAATAATATAATATATAATATAGTATTTATGTTAATATATAAATAATAAACATAATTTATATATTTATAAACAAAATATAAACAAAATTTAAATATTTATTTAATTAGAGTTAAGACAAAAAAATCTGTATATATTAAAAATAAGTTTTTAAAAAAAGAATATTTTGATCATACTTTATACTATAATATATATTGAATTATTAATTCTTATTAAATTAATATATAATATTATATAATAATAAAATATAATTTAATATAATGATAAAATATTATAATAATATTGAATAATAAACGTAAAAATTTCATCCTAATATTTCAAATATCATATTGTGTAATATTTATTTCAGTTCGAATATCTGCAAAAACATCAGAAATATTGCAAATAGAATATCGCACAGCAATGTCTATAAATAACGAAATCAAGAGACTTTTTAATATAAAAGTTGAAGATTCTTTAGTAATTTTGCATAATGTTATTCAATCTCTTGCTAATCTGTCTCCAGGACATTATATTATGAGACATACTGTAAGAAATGGAGCATTCGCTACTGTTTTTAAAGTAGCAGGAAATCCAGGGTAAATGATTTAAAATATATTATTAAATTACATATAAATTATATTAAATTTATTTATTTAAATTTTTTTGATTTAGAATAAGTATTATTGTCTTTTGTAGTTATTTTTATTTAATTTTTATTTTCAGGAAAAATATTCTTGATATGCATACAATTTATGGTGAACAATTTCATACTTTATCTAATTCTTCTTGGATTCCATTGGATAAAACCATACCAACTCCAATGCTTAAATGTTTTGAAAGAATGCCAGCTATGTTTTATCCATTAATTAATACATTTCGTAATAATAAAAAATGTAATATATCTAAAGCAGGTATTGTATATTAATATCATATAACTATTGTATATTATATATAATATGTATTATATGTATATTATATATGAATATTATACAATAGTTATAATCATTTAATAAATCATAATTAATGTTATTAATTTTTTCCCTAGGATGTGTTCGTAGAAGTTTGAGAAATAAGAAAAAAAAATAATTAAGTTTTAAAAATTAATTAAATAATTTGTTTTTAAAAAGATACTGTGATTTTCTATCATCATTTTAATACAAATAGAAAAAATATTGATGATATGTATATATGTACAAAATATCACTTGTAATATTTGTAATTTTAAATCAACTATATTAAAATAAGCATTTATTTAACTAATTACACAATAATATGTTTTATTTATATTTAAATGTAATTTTTTAATAAATATTAAATTATAATTATTAAATAATTTATTAATAATATAATTACATGTGTCACTTTAATAAATGCAAAAAGTATTTTCAAGTATTCAATATTTGTTGATATTAAATTAAATATTAAATACACAATAAGAATATTTTAATACATTTATTTTTATAAAGATTTTACAATAATTGATGTAAATATTAAATTTTTATTATAAAATATATGATTACTTATAATAAAAATATAATATATAATTATATGATTTAATAAAATATACATCATCAAAAATAAATGTTATTTTATTATATACTATAATAAGCACCACATTGATTCTTTTAAGATTCTTTTTAATTGTATAAAAAATATAATAAAATATTGGTTTATATCCATATTTTTAATTAATAAATTGGTATATATATTTTTTTAACAAATATGTTTAAAACATAACTTCAGATCATTGAAAACAGATTCATCATATATTTATGTTATAAATATTATTTAAGTTTAAGAATTCATTATTAAATTTATTTTTATTTAAGTAGAAACAAGCGAGAGTAAAGCTTTTTTGTAATCACCAGATGTGTCACCCTAAAATATTAATAATTATCAATTTATTAAAAATTCGAAGAACAAACTTTTTTGAAACTTATTATATTTGATTTTTATTTTTATTAATGTATTAAATGATGTATTAAAAAAATGTATTAAATATTTAAATTCTATAAAACATAAAAGTAGTAAAAAATAAATACATACAGCAATCCAACTTTCCAATGATTTTCCATAACGTTCTTCAAAAGCTTTTTTAATATCACCTAAATCAATTTCACTTCGAGAAACGATAATGCGAATTAGTGTTCTATCTTTTGTTCCAATACCATGCATACTGGCATACAATCGTTCAGCAAAAAAACCAACTTTTGATTTTACACATTTCACTGTTACATAACAAATATCAAAGTATTTATATTTAATTTATATGAAATGAAATTTTTAAAATATATATATATGAAAATTATATTATCATTATTATAATTTCTATTGAAAAAAATTTAAAAAAAAATATTAACCTATTCCCAGTAAACCTTTTTCAAGATTTCCAGAAAATTCCTTTTTAATAGCAACTTCAATATCATGCCCAGATATTTTTTCATATTCAATAAAAGTCTGTCTTAATTGTTGATAACTACGAGCTACTAAAATAGCATTAAACTGTGATTCATCTGTACCCCATTGTTTTTCACCTATATAATAAAATAATAATTATTTTTTTAAATAAATAAATTAAGTGAATTTCAAAATACATTGGAAAATTTTTTTCACGATTTATAAGAAAACAGAATCTTTTACAACTTTATTTACCATCTATATTTTATTAATTCAAAAAAGATTTTTTATCTTGATATACTTTGTAATATTAAAAATATTTTTATATTGTTATACATACCAGCTTCATATAATGCTTGAGCATCTGCTATAGCCTGAGTTTGATCTATTCCTTGATTTTCATCTCTATTTGCTTGCACAAGAGACACTAATAATCTCTTAAAATGACCCGAAGTATCTCCTTTCAAATCACTTTCAAGAGATTTTCCATATACTATTAAAAACAATTATTAAACAACTATTAAAAACAAAATATGTTAAAGTTTTATAATATATAAATTATATAATATAATATAAATCTATTTAATAAAAAATGATATCATAATTTAAATAAATAAAAATATTAATTTCTAAACTTACAATTTTCATAAAATGCTGCAATAGTACGTATACCATAATTACTCAAAGTACATAAAATTTCTACAATTGCTTCTTCATCAGTTCCTAATCCACTAACAGCATCATGTAATTCTTTAGCATAATAATGAGGTAATGGTGTCATAAGAGCAATTATAACATCTTCTAATTTCCCTGTTAATTCACTTTTTAAATCACTAATCAAATCTTTTCCATACAAAGTTTTAAATGCTTCAGCAATTTCTAATCTCTGAACAATTCCTCTTCTTGTAAGTACATCAATAATTGTTTTCTCATCAGTACCAAAACCTTTCATTGCTTTACGTAACAGTGCAGCATCTGCATTTGCATCAAATGGTTCTGCAGGATATACTGTAGGAGTACACTATAATAAATAATATATATAATAAATAATATATATTTTTTATATTATTTTAAATTAATATATTTGTTTATTGTTTAATTTGTATTTTTATTTAACATAAAATTCTTATTTAAATAAAAAATACTAACAAATTATAATTAATTTGGTAAAATCTGTTTGACACACCAATAATTTTTTATTTTTCTGAAGTTAATTTTTTATTTTTCACTTTTTTTTTAAAAAAAAAATTCAAAAATATCAATTTTAAGTTTAAAAATCTACTGATTATGCAATAATAACAAATAAAAATATTTTGCATAGACCAAATTTTTCTATAATGAAATTTAATAGAAAGAATACATATTAAATATAGAGAATAAATATTAAATAATTAATTCTTGGTTCATTGAAGTTTTCTATGATCTCACAGAATTTTTATAATAAGCAAATATTTCATTATAAAGTGTTATATAGTAAAAGATTTATTTCATAAATCACCAATATGCAAGTAAATTGAACATTGATTTATTCAAATGAACGCGATAAAAATATAACTGATCAATTCTCATACCACAAATAGATCAACTTGATTAGTAATCAAATAAAGGCATAAAGGAAGTTGTAATTAAATTTAAAAAAATGTACTTACTTTAAATGGATAGTATTGTTGTTGTGACATTTTTATTTGTATAATAAATTGTCTAGAATAAATGAAAACAATTATTAATCAATTCAAAAAAAAAAATGCACAAATACTTTATTATCGCTATGTAATCATAATCATTTTTTGTTTTCTTATAAGTATTCATATATATAAAAATGTACTTACAATAAATATATTTAAAAATATGTATAAATAACACTGTTTTCGAAAAATAAAATTGGAATAATATCGAATAGTATCAAAGAAAACCTTCACGTTTAATAGCCGGCTAGCCAATGACAGGCACACCCACTTTCGTATATCACGTCATTCGTATTCTATATTTCTTTGAAGGCTTACTAAGTAAAGAGTGAGTAATAAGTAAGAGAAAAAAAGGTCACAATGCTTTCAATGATAAAACTTTAATATATATTTACATCTACACAAATTAATGCAATAAGTCTTTTCTATTTTTAAAAGGTTATTCATTTTCCAAATATATATGTGATATATTTTGTTAAGAAATTTTATAAAATTTTTAATGAAGAAAAAAATAATATAATTAAAATTATTTCTATATTTTTTTTTATAATTATATTTTATATTTTGCATAAATAAAAGATTGCTACAAAAATGTATTTCATTTACAATATTATAAATTTATTCAAAGATATATTTTTTATAATTTATTCATTAATCAAAAATTAAAATATTCAAATCGTTGAATTATTTATTTTATTAATATTGTTATATAATATCTATATATTATATAAAATTTATGGAAATCTAATCAGATGAATTCAAAAAAATATTTAATTTTTATAATGTTTGGTATATTAAAATTAATATTAATCAAATATTCACTATTAAAAAATTAATTCAATGTAAATTTAATGTATATAATTATTATGAATGAAATATAAATAGCATAACATAGAAAATATTAAAATATAAATTTTTTATTTGATATTATTTTATTATCTTAAAATTATTGAACTTTCTCTTTATCAACATTAATATATTCAAAAGGTAATATAAAATTAAAAATATAAGTATTCGTAAAAATCACATACATATATAGTTTAAATCTTTCATACTTGAAAGAGAGAGAGAGTATTATTTTCATACGTCTTCCTTTTTTAAAAGATGGCTTGTTAGCGCGGTAACGCCTCTTTGTTAATTTTCCGATCATCGACTACTCATTGATGTTCGACTACACATCGAGATTTCAAATGTCATTTCTTACAACATTGGCGACATGTGGCAATTAACGTATTTATTTATTAAAAAAGATACGCAATATAATATATTTCAACTATTAAGTAATAAGACATTACAATTTGGTGGTTCTATGAAAAATGGTTGATCGCTAGATTTGATATATGTATGTGTATTCAAGAAAAAAATTGTGTGAAAAAAATAAATAATTAATATAATATCGATTTATATACGCGCGTAAACATGCCGCGTACCAAAGCATCACCAAAAAAATGTATTAAAACAACTAATTCACATCCAGGTACAAATACATGGGTTTTTCTAATGAAAGGTGAATAAAAATTATTTTGTATTTAAAATCTCCCTATTATATATTTATTGTAATATTATGATATAAACATCGATATTTTTTAATATTGTTTATATTATATATAATTGTATCTAAAATTCTTTATATTCTATTTTACATGTATTACTTTCTGAATCATATATTTTTTTTTAAGTATATTTATAGAATTATATTATCTTTATATATTTTATATATAGGTGATAATTTAAGTAATACAGATGGTGGTGTACCTGATGTTATTAAATTAAGGCATCCAGCTACAAATCAGCCTGCAATGTTTGTATTTAGTCCAGGCAATGTAACAGTACAAGAAGTTTTAACATTTGATGAAAATAAAAGATCATGGTTTATAGATGATAATGTAAAATCTGATGGAAAATTACATTTATCTACTCCTATTGATCCAATATTTTTAATATTACCTTATTTGAGAAAGGTATTTTTGAATTATTAGTTTTTAATGATTTCTTTCCTATGTATATTTATACCTAGATATAGGTATAAATTTAATATCTTTAAATATATAAATTAAAAAAACATATTCGTAGTCACAACAAGCACAACCATTAGAACAATGTCTTTGGGATGAAGATTTTCCAGAAATGACTCGTCTCATTCAATGTCAAAATTTAAAATTGATATTAATTGCTGATCGTAAAGGAGATGAATCATTACAAGCTTATAAATTTAATGAAGAAAAAACATTGATTTGGTTGCGTAAGAAAGTGGAAAGAGTAGTTGAAGTATTAAAACAGAAGGGTATTCATGTATCGCAGGGTGCTATTAGTGCTACTTATGTTAAAAGTGCTAAACATGAAACTGTTTCAGAAATGGGTAAAATAAAATAAATTTATGCATTACAAATTTTCTTAAGTAACTTCAATTATTTTTAAATAAATATTTAGGTATAAAATAATGTATATTTATATTAAAAAATATATATTTAAAAAATATTATTTATCATATTTATTTTTTATTTAGAGTATTTAAAATATGCTCATGGTATTGTATCAGAGTATCTTGCAGAAGATTTATCAAAAAAATTAGCACAATATTTAAATATACTAGATGAAACAGAAAATAAAAAACGAAAATTAAATAGTCCTAAAGACAATGGTGATGAAAAAAGGTCTAAGAAAGATACAAGTGAAAATGAATCAGTATTAAAACCAAAAACATCTGAATCAACCAAATTAGAGAAGGTAATAAATTTTTTATACATATCAATGTATTTGTATTATATTGATTATAATGTATACTTTTTATACAGCCTCAAAAAACAATTGGTAAAAAGGAATTAGCCAGACAAAAGGCTGCATCTGGATCCAAAAGCATTACTAGCTTCTTTAAGAAAAAATAAAGTTTAGGAAATTTAAAA
>NW_006263813.1:22111-24553 GCF_000469605.1 Apis dorsata | reverse complement strand
ATATATATATATATATATATATGTACATGTGATTTTTAGCACTGTTGTTTTATAAAAGTAGGTTCAAAACTTTGTAAAATAGTTAAATTACATTGAAAAATATTTTAAATGATTGTTTAATCAGTAGATAATTCTAATCAATAAGCAATTCCTTAAACATTTTTAATACATATGTTGCAATTTTCCTACACTTAAAAATAAAATATTTAAGTACTTATCATATATAATTTTAGATATAGGTAAAATATATTGCAAAAAAACATTCAAATTTTATATTATTATATGATTATTACATATTTTTTAAAAAAAATATGTAATAATCAAATCAGAAATTAATGTCAATTTTGTTTATAAATTGTTAATTTAAACATAATACAATATAAAATTTAAAGAATTAGAAAAAAATTCATTATAAAATATTTTAAACAACTTATAAGAATCACAATTATTTAAGGACACAAAAATCTTAAATATAATGAAAATCTATTAAGTCTATTAATTATTATTAATAAAAAATGTCAGGATTTTTATTTAAATTTCTAAATTGATATGTAAAATTGTGTATAATTAAAAAATCTGATTGTATAATCTTATTCAATATCCATCAATTTATATTATTAAATATTTCTACATCATGATTCACAAAACTAATCTAATAGTACAAGCACAAAAATATCTGACTTTAACATCTCAAAGTTCAATATTTTTGTATATATTTTGTATATCTTCATATACAGTTAAATATGTCAACACTTAAAAATGTTTGTATTTATTTGATATATTTTTACTGCTCAAAATAAATGTAATTAATCAATAATTTTTAATAAAAAAAATAAGATATTAAAAAATATATTGTATATGTATTTAAAATAATATAATATAGTAACAAATTTTTTTTATTCAAAGTAAATATTTGAAATTCCATCATATTAAAAATAATTTTATATTTATATACATATATTTCATAACTATTAAGAATAGACGTAGACATTTTAAAAAAAAAAAATATTAATAAAGTAAATTTAAAAGTAAATTTCATTTAATAATTCAGTCCTTTTAATAGTCAAAAAGTGCATATTCGTCATGTGATGTTTTGGGAATTTAAACAAAGCAATAGTGCTAAGAAGACAGCTGAAAAAATATGCAGTGTATACGGTGAAAGTTTAATAAGCGACCAAGCAGTTAGAAATTGGTTTGGTTGGCCAAATTTCGTTTTAGAGATACGACTTTAAAGAACGAAATGAGGATAGGACGCCCTTCCGATAACCTTGTAAAGACAATATTGGAGCAAAATCTATATCAATCTATATCAAAATATCAAATAAGAGATATAAAAAGAAGGTTGAATTACAATCAACTGTTTGCCGCCATTTGAAGAAATTAGTGAAAGTTAGCAAGAATAAATGAAGAATAAAAATCGCATGTCGCAATCATCACAAGTCTGTTATCACGGGTAAAAATTGAGCCTTTTTTAGACAGGATTATATAAGCGATGGAAAACCTATTATCCGTAAAAGATAGTGGCTTGATAAGGATCAACCACCCTTATCAGATCCGAAAGCAAATATCCATAGAAAAAAGATTTTATTGTGTGTATCGTGGAATTGTTGAGGTATAATTCATCACAAATTTTTGAAATTAAATTTAACAATTACTGCTGATACATACATTCACCAGCTACAAAGAGTGAAAGAAAAACTCTATGAAAAGCATCCTGCACTCATCAATCGCAAAAATCATTCTTTTATACGATAATGCACAATCATATACAGTAAGGTCGATTCAAAAAAAAATTTTTAAACTTGAATGTCAGTTTTACTATATCCACCTTATTCCCTGGATGATGTCCCAACAGATTGTCACCTTTTCTGTTCTTTGCGAAACTTTTGAACTTTTGAAAAAAATCTTCAATTCTGAAAAACAAGTCAGTCGAAAATTTCTTGCAGTTTAAATCAACCACATTTTATAAAAAATTGATAAGCTGCCAAGAAGATGGAAGAAGGTCATAATAATGGTGAATATATAATAAATTAATTTAACTTTGTTATTTAATGAAAGCAAAATCGTCTGATAAAAAAAACTGAAGTTATTTATGATTCGATCGATAAATTAAAAGTTTTGTATTAATATCAAGTGATAGTTTAATTTATTAATTTCTTAATTTTTATATTTTCAAATTTTATATTACATATAAATATATATAGATTTGAAAATTATTTACAAATAAGTAAAAATGTTAAATATTCATCTATATATAAAAAATATATATTATTTAACTTTTTTATTATTATAACTATTCATCTAATATCAAGTATTTATATTACTGATAGTAATTATGTATATATGTATAATTATATATAATTATGTAAAATATATTAAAATTTCAAGACTATTATTATTATGTTTAATATAATTAACATATAACTACAATCATTAATTCAA
>NW_006263813.1:19057-21828 GCF_000469605.1 Apis dorsata | reverse complement strand
TGATCAATAAGATTATAGTATAATTTTAAATTGAATTATTTTGATATATATTTATTTATAATTTATTATATATTAATTCGAAATAATTGAATAATTAATAAATTACAAGTTTTCTGATTTTGTTATATAAAAAGAGTTAAAATGTGTATTAAAAAAGATATATATATTTTATAAAAAATTTTAGATAAAAAATTTAATTAATATCTAATGAATCATAGGTTCTAGTTTAGGTTCTGTCATTTCTAAATCTCTGCATTTAGCATGTTGTAATTCTCTTCTCACTTCAGATGTGATTGTATGATGAGATTGTTTTCTTAATAATCTTAACAAAGCCTCTTTTTGCTCTGAACTAATATCACTCTTATAACGTTGTACAAAAGTTAATAATGCTTGATGCCATAAAACTGGCAATTCTCTAGGATCTCTTTCAAATCTAAAAATAAATATTATTGAATTAAATATAATCATTAAAATTATATGATTAAAATTTAATTTTTACCTAAGAAAATGAAATACCACTGCATCAATGACTCTATATGGAAGAGCATATTTTTTATCTAAAAATATTCTGAGAAAGATACTATTAGCTCCGGTATAATCCATTTCTGCAATTTTTAATATTGCTGCTGAAGAATGCAAAATTGGTATTGAATTTTTAGCAATTACAGATCCAATAATAACAGCTTCTCTTAATGTACATGTTCCAGATTCTAAAAGAGGAAGTAAAATTCCTTTCATAAAGCCAGCAGGTTTAAATAATGCTTTTCGTAAAGCTTGATATAAGTGAAAATTTAATCTTTTATATTCTGCTAAATCATCTCTAATTCGAGGTAATAGTATTAAATTATAAAATCTTTGGGCCATTTTTTCTTTAAGATTGGAGGCAAATATTCGAGTAGCTTGATACATTGCTGCAGCTGACCATCTTGGTGGGTCCGTAATATATAATATTTGTTCCCAATTTCTTAAACTAGGTACAATTTTGAATGCTTTAGGTAATTTTCCACTACGATATTTTGATAATACATCTCTAACACCTTCATACATTGCTTTAACTCTTGCATCTAAATCTTGCATTTGAAGAGAGCCAGCATCTGAAAATTGAGTTTCAATTTCCGTTTTCTTTTCTGTTAATTTTTCTAATATAATATCAGCTAATGTTTTCATAGGTGTAGGATCCTTAGACATGAACATTTGGATAGCTCGCTCATCTTCTTCATTTATTTCAATATTCTCATAATATTGTGCAATATCTTGTTCATCTTCACTTGATTGTTCTTCTATATCACTAAATTCAGTACTATTGTTAAGTTTTATAATTGGTTTTTTTATAGATTTTGATGTTTGTCCGATTCCATTTTCCTCTTCAATTTCCATTTGTTGTTGTCTGGCTTGAGATAAAATTCGTTTTGTAAGAACAGGATCCACAAACTGGTTTGAAAATAGAATAATTCATTAAAAGTTAATACTTAAATTAATATTTATACTTATATTTATATTTATTATTACACAAAGTATTATTAATTATATGTATACTTTAATGTATACATATTGAATTTAATTGATTTTAAAAACATTAAATTCTAAATTATAATAAATTACAAAGTAAATATAAAATTTTATTTTAAGAATAATATATATAATAAAACAAATATTAACTAAAATTTTAAAATATTTCGCGAAATTAAAATATAATGAATTTAACCTCATCGTCATCTTCATTACGAATTTTAATTTTCTGTCTTTTTTTCGATTTTATATTTTTTTCTTCTTCTATTTGATCACCTAAGGCTATTTTTGGTTGTTTAATTTCACTTTTTGACACTTTTATCTTCTTTGCTTTACCCATTTTATTATATTAAGATCTTATACAACTTAAAGAAAATATGAAGTAAAGACATGTGCTTATATTACGATATATATTTAACTTAACCTAACTTTTTTTTTTTTCTACAAGTATGTATAAATTCTTGAAATTTTTTTTTCAAATTTTTTTTCAATAAAATTAATCATAAATTCAACAATAATTCTAAATTTACATTTTGATATATATCATCAAATCATTAAAAATTACTAGTTTCAAATTCCTATCTTTTCCCGCGATTTCATAAAATATTTTTGATAACATAATTTAGCAATTCTCACGATAAATCATAATAAATAAATAAGAGTCACATAGATTCATGATATTATAAATATACGGAAATATATATATAATATATCACAACCACTTTTTGTTTATATTAACTTTTCATCCTTTACTATAATGATTAAATATAATTATAAGATTTTAAATCCATACTTCATATTTTTATTCAATATTTTGACATTACATAAAAATTAGCAACAATTATTATTTCTTCTATTATTGCATATACTCATTTTTTATTAAATAATTTTTCATACATGTGTCACACAAGTGTAACAAGTTATTTCAAAAAAATCAAAATAAAGAAAATCAAAATTATACTAATATTTTAAATAGTACAATTACTACATTTATAAAGAAATTTAAAAAAACTAAGAAAAAATAATTTATAAACTATAAACTGAAAATTGAAGATTATTGAGAAGAAACAATTTATAAACCATAAAAAATAAAAGATTTCGTTTTATTAAAATTGTTTATTTAATTATTCAACTAAAAACGAGAAAAATGCAAATATATTTATCTTTCGATAAATTATAAATAATAAATAAAAAATAAATAAAAAATATAAAAATACATTATATAAATACAATATAAAAATACAAGAATTTGAAAGGGAATG
>NW_006263813.1:18699-18951 GCF_000469605.1 Apis dorsata | reverse complement strand
GATTTATATGTTACTCGATGGCATACTTCTTAATAAAAGAAGGGCCTGTGAAAAACGAAACGGATAATAATTAACTAAAAGAAAACAATATAACCTTATGATTTTAAAATGTGCTCATTTGATAACATTGCACGTCTCGTCCAATACGTCGTCACGAGGATAAATGGAATTCCTCTACTCCCGTCATCACGATCATAGAGGAAGGTATAACGAAATAAAATATAAACATTTAAGTTACTATTCCATTTACGC
>NW_006263813.1:18008-18682 GCF_000469605.1 Apis dorsata | reverse complement strand
TTGCGAATATTGCAGACAAAACAAAGCTTCGAAACTGCGTTTCTTTGCGATGCAGAGAAACTATGTTTTTTTTGCTTCCGTTTACATCTACAATCGCAAAAGAATCCTGATGGGTTACAAATTTTACGCGTGTGATCTCCTTAAACCAGAAAAAAGGTACTTAAGGAAACGATAGAATCATTGAATCTATCAAATCACCGTGTAAAATGGGTCTTAGTAAGAGATATGCACGTAACGGACATCCTCTAATTCCAAAGAATCAGATTATTCCCGAACGCAGCACAAATTATATCTTCTTGATTGTAAAGCTTTAGAAAAAGATACAAAAATCTTGTTCGAATTGACTATGTCGAAAGAACACGAAAATGGTAGCTATTTCCATCCCACCTTACTTTCAGTAAGTATATAATTTTCATCTTACAGACGTACAGACAGAAGGAAAGAAAAAAAGGAAAGGGGACTTACGATTGTCCGAGATTACAAAGAAATCAAACTGCACCACGCGGAAGACGCGGAAGATCTGAAAAAAACACTAACATATGAAACGAAACGATTACACGACAGTCTAGCTTGAACATGATATAACGAATTAAAGTAAAATTTTGAGAAATGGAAAGAATGATGAAAACATGGATTATAAGATTGAAATTTAAAATAAAATTAAAAAATTAAAT
>NW_006263813.1:17592-17961 GCF_000469605.1 Apis dorsata | reverse complement strand
GTTATCAACAAGAATGAAACGACAAGAGAACTTCACTCCGCGAACGTTCAAGCTAAACTGAAATGACGCAGCCGAATAGTCTACTACGTACGTCGATTGTGCTGCCACCGGAAATCGTTTTTTCTACCGTTAACGCAATTTATATTTAATACTTATCCTAATAATTATTGAATTAAAGTAAAATTATAAAAATAAAATATTAAGACATTTTTATTTTATTTACAATATAAATGTGTTTATAATTTTATCGAGTTAAAAAAACAAAGGAATAATTTTACCGCCAAAGGAAATTGTTCTTTTCATTTCTTGACAAAAGCGACATCTATAACTATTGCGTTGTTAAATAAATATCGTTATCCCTACCACTTT
>NW_006263813.1:16630-17573 GCF_000469605.1 Apis dorsata | reverse complement strand
CTTGGAAATTTCTTTCTAAATGTGCGTACATGTTCTATCGTAAAATTCAAACCATTTTCTATGCACTCTATGTATTTCTATGTATAATAAACAGACTTAATGTCCTTTAGGATATTTTTTCATTATATTTCTTTCTATTTTATGTTAACAAAGCATTCCAGGTAGAGACTATTTCTTATTGGTTTGTTATTGCTACTTTATAAAAAAAAAATTAAAAGTATAAACAATTGATATTATTTTTATAAGCAATGATCGCTAAATTCTTTTCAGTTTAACGATCTTTTTTTTTGTTATTGTTAGAAGAATGCTTAGACGTATTATTATATATATATTGTCAATATTTCAAAATTATATTCAAAATTATAATAAGTTAAAAACGAAATTATAAAAACGATCAATATAATATTGTTAATATATTGGATATTTACAAGAATGTAGAAAATTTTAAGATATTAATATATATATATATTATTCATTTAATCATTTCATTATATTGCTATTTAATAAATAAAAGAATAAAATTATTTTGTATCAAAAATAAATATATTTTAATATATATTTACATATTAATTTATTTAGAATCATATTTCTACTATATTTATACTTACATTACATTATATACATTATATATATAATTTATTACTTTTATCAATGAATCAAAATCAAAAATATTTATGAACATTTTTTCAAAATTTTAATAAAATTTCAATGAAATTTTAAAAAAAATTTATTTTTTAATAAAATTATAAATACAACGAAAAAAAAATAATTTGATTATAATTTAAAAATAAATATAAATTACAAATATAATTTTTAATGTTGTAATCATGTTAAAAATTGAATTTGAATAAACAACTAAAGAAGTCCAATTGGAATTCTGTCTTAGCATAAATAAAAAAAGATAAAATATTCTAAAGGACATTAAGACTGTTTATGTTGAATA
>NW_006263813.1:15870-16290 GCF_000469605.1 Apis dorsata | reverse complement strand
TTTCAGTTTAGCTTGAACGTTCGCGGAGTGAAGTTCTCTTGTCGTTTCATTCTTGTTGATAACTTTTAATTTTTTAATTTTATTCTAAATTTCGATCTTATAATCCATGTTTTCATCACTCTTTCCATTTCTTAAAATTTTACTTTAATTCGTAATATCATGTTCAAGCTAGACTGTCGTGTAATCGTTTCGTTTCATATGTTAGTGTTTTTTTCAGATCTTCCGCGTCTTCCGCGTGGTGCAATTTGGTTTCTTTGTAATCTCGAACAATCGTCAGTCCCCTTTCCTTTTTTTCTTTCCTTCTGTCTGTACGTCTGTAAGATGAAAATTATATACTTACTGAATGTAAGGTGGGATGGAAATAGCTACCAATTTCGTGTTCTTTTGACATAGTCAATTCGAACAAGATTTTTGTATCTT
>NW_006263813.1:15593-15847 GCF_000469605.1 Apis dorsata | reverse complement strand
TTTCTAAAGCTTTACAATCAAGAAGATATAATTTGTGCTGCGTTCGGGAATAATCTGATTCTTAGGAATTAAATGATGCCCGTTACGTGCATATCTCTTACTAAGACCCATTTTACACGGTGATTTGATAGATTCAGTGATTCTATCGTTTCCTAAAGTACCTTTTTTCTGGTTAAAGGAGATCACACGCGTAAAATTTGTAACCCATCAGGATTCTCTTGCGACTGTAGGTGTAAACGGAAGCAAAAGAAACG
>NW_006263813.1:15313-15559 GCF_000469605.1 Apis dorsata | reverse complement strand
AGTTTCTCTGCATCGCAAAGAAACGCAGTTTCGAAGCTTTGTTTTGTCTGCAATATTCGCAATTCATAAATGGAATAGTAACTTCAATGTTTATATTCTATTTCATAATACCTTCCTCTATGATCGTGATGACGGGAGTAGAGGAATTCCATTTATCCTCGTGACAACGTATTGGACGAGACGTGCAATGTTACCAAATGAGCATGTTTAGGATCATAGGATTATATTGTTTTCTTTTAGTTAATA
>NW_006263813.1:7071-14366 GCF_000469605.1 Apis dorsata | reverse complement strand
ATATTGTGGAGAATAAACTTGTTGATATCCATATTATTTTGTACGTTTTATTTTCATATTCATTATTCCCTTTCAAATTCTTAAATGTATTTTTAAGTTTAATTTGTCGAAAGATAAATATATTTGCATTTTTCTCGTTTTTAGTCGAATAATTAAATAAACAATTTTAATAAAACGAAATCTTCAATTCTTTATGGTTTATAAATTATTTCTTCTCAATCATCTTCAATTTTCAGTTCTTTATGGTTTATAAATTTTTTCTCAGTTTTTTTAAATTTCTTTATAAGTGTAGGAATGTAATTGTTCTATTTGAGGTATTATACAATTTTGATTTCTTTTGAAATCAAAAATTTATTACGCTTGATTTATGAAAAATTATTTAATAAAAAATGTGTATATGTATGCAATGATAAAAATAATATTGCTGATTGTTATGTATTGTCAAAATTTTGAATGAAAAATACAAACTATATATTTAAAAACTTGTCTCACAATAACTGTTGTGATAAATGAAAAAAATTAGTAGAAAATATTTGGTATAATTGCAGTAAATTGTTTTACTATACTTTTATTTATATAATTTTCTATGACAACTCATTCCTGTTAAATATGTTGCATGAAATTGCGAGAAAAGGCACGAATCTGAAACTAATTAATTTTTAGTAATTTTTAGTAAATTGATATGAAATATATTGTGAATGTACTATATTTATGTCACTAGGATTTGTTAGTAAAGTACCTAGATGTCAATATATAAATTTGGTTAAATTTGAATAAAATATTTTTAATAAGTAATTAAATGTTATGATATAATACATTTAAGTATTTTATATTGTCAATTTTATGTTCGATTAATTATTCAAATAAAAATAAATAAATTTTTATATATATAAGGAATAATACCGTAGTTATTATTATTATAAATGTGTAAAAATATATTGTAAAGATAAAGCTTAAAAATTATTATTAGGAATATTAAATATATAATTTACAATGCTTATATTTATTATTTAATATAAATTATAAATTTTCAAAATGAAATATAATTTGTTGTATATTATTTGCATTATATTTTTATTAAAATGTTCTATATTTTTGAATTATAGAAAAACGAATTACCGATATTATAGCTTGCAATCTTTCCGGCACGATTTAGGCGGGAAGATTACTTCAAGAATTATTATATGTGGTTAATGTTGTATATAAGAAAAATAAATCTATATAAAGTTTACATTTGAAAATATTTGTGAAAATAAATTTGAAAAAATGCCACCAAAAATATCAAGAGATTATACAAAAGATAGGGGTAAATATATTATGTTTAATTATAATGATATTATATATAACCACTATGATTTAAATTGTAATTTTAATGTACTTAATATAATGAATTATTTAATTTTATTTATTTTATTAGAAAAGTTAAAAACTTTTTTGACGGAATTTGTAATAGTGGATGATATAACTGATGAAAAAACATTTAAATACAGAAAACAACTCACTAATATTGCTCATCGTGAACAAGTAGATTTAACAATAGAATTAGATGATGTACATGAATTTGATGATGAATTAGCAATGTGTATTGTAAATAATACTAGAAGATATGTCAATTTACTTTTGGAGGTAAATTATGTTTATATTATATGTAATATTACAAAAATATTAACATATTTATAGTTTAAATGTTTTCTTTTTTATTCCAATATCATTTCATTTCTATTTTAGCTGGCTATAAATGGCTATAAAGATAAAAAAATTAAGATAAAAACTATTACATTATTTTAAATAATATTTGCAAAAATTTGATATTATGTTCTTCATATTATTAGCATATTAATATAACTTTCGTTACTTCTTGTTATATTTTATTTTATTAAATTAATGCTTGATAATTGTATTATTTTATCAATTGCATTTCTTGCATATAAATAATACTTGTAATTTATATAAAAATTTTAAACATAAAATTTTCTTTTTAAATCAAAGATATTTATTAAATTTGTATAATTTTTAATCAAAGAATTCAAATTTTAATTAAAATTTTGCATTCTTTCCAATAGACTATAAATGTGTTAATTTTATCTTATATTTATTTTTAATATATATATATATATATATATATTATAGTTATATTTATTTCTTTAATATATAAATATAATAAAGTAAATTTTTATTTATTATATTGATTGAAATAATTGATATTTACATTTATTTTTATTTAGCTTATTCAAGAAATGTTACCTGATTTTAAAGAAAGACATATACCTCCAAAAGATGCTCTGGATGTATACATTGAACATAGATTATTAATGGAGAGTCGTAATAGACATCTTGGAGAACAACGTGATCCAAGAAATAAATATGCTCCGGAACTTATGAGACGCTTGTATATGATTTTAATATTTTAATTTTTGTTTTCTTATGCAAATATAAATTTATATATATAATACAAATAAATTTTATGAATATTTCAGTGAAGTATATTTCAAAGATTTTGATACAACAAAAGCATATTCCGTGAGAGATATAAAAGCTGATAAAATAGGAAAATTAATTACGGTGCGGGGTATAGTAACAAGAAGTAGTGATGTAATGCCTTTGCTTGTTGTTGCTACATATACATGTGATCAATGTGGTGCTGAAACATTCCAACCAGTAAGAAATGAATATTTTCATATACAATGGATTGAAAATCTAATTGAATTAAAATTTTTCAGGTTCAATCTCTTAAATATATGCCATTACGAGAATGTCCCAGTGATGATTGTCGTATAAATAAATCTGGTGGTGTATTAGATATGCAAACAAGAGGATCAAAATTTGTGAAATTTCAAGAAATAAAAATACAAGAACATGTATGTACAAGAATATTATATATATATATATATATAAATTTTTTATATTAATGCTTAATAATAACTTCCTTATTTATAATAACATTATTTTAATAATTTTAAGAGTGATCAAGTTCCTGTAGGTCATATTCCAAGAGCATTGACAATATATTGTAGAGGTGAGACAACAAGAAAATGTTTACCTGGAGATCATGTACTTATTACGGGTATTTTCTTACCTATTATAAAATCTGGTTTTAATGCTCGAGTGGGTGCAGCTCTTTTGAATGAAACATATTTAGATGCACATGTATGAAATTGATCATTTTAATAAATTAATATAATACATTATTAATATTTAATACATAAATAATCATATATATTTTGTAGAGGATTGTTCGTCTTATTAATTCGCAAAGCTCTGATGATAACGATACGATATTAAAAGATGAGGAATTATCTTTATTTATGGAGGATGATTTTTATGGTAAACTAGCTCGTTCTATCGCTCCAGAAATATATGGACTTGAAGATGTTAAAAAAGCACTCTTGTTACTCTTAGTTGGTGGTACAGATAAACACAAAGATGATATTAAAATTAGAGGTTTGTTTTATATATTTGTGAATATTATTTATATCTATATATATATTTTTTTAACTTTATTATTTTTATTATTTGCAGGTAACATTAATATTTGTTTAATGGGTGATCCTGGAGTTGCCAAATCTCAATTACTTTCATTTATAACGAGATTGGCACCTCGTTCTCAATATACGACAGGCAGAGGATCTTCCGGAGTAGGTTTAACCGCTTCGGTTATGAAAGATCCTTTAACTGGTCAAATGATGCTCGAAGGAGGAGCTTTAGTATTATCCGATCAAGGGGTTTGTTGTATCGATGAATTTGATAAGATGGCAGATGCCGATCGAACTGCTATTCACGAAGTGATGGAGCAACAAACTATATCAATTGCCAAAGCAGGCATTACAACTCGTTTGAATGCAAGAGTTTCGATATTAGCCGCAGCAAATCCTGCTTATGGTAGATATAATCCTAAAAGAACAATTGAACAGAATATTCAGTTACCTGCTGCTTTATTATCACGATTTGATTTACTATGGTTAATTCAAGATCGAGCAGATCGTAATAACGACTTAAAGTTAGTGTTTATATAAATTTTACATAATTATAATTATAATAATTTTATTAATATATTTTTACAGAATGGCTCAACATATAACTTATGTTCATCAACATTGTATACAACCACCGATGCAATCGCAAGCTTTGGATATGAATTTAATGAGGAGATATATTACTTTATGTAAAACAAAACAGCCTGTTATTCCAGAAGAGTTGACCGATTACATAGTTGGTAAGAATTTCATCAACTTTTTCTAATTTTATTTTTTATTTTTTTTCTTTTTATATATAATATTTTTTTCTACATGTATAATTATATTTTCATACAATGATTATTTTCAGAATCTTATGTAGAAATGAGAAGAGCAGCTCGTAATGGTGAAGACAAAACTTTTACATCTGCGCGTAATTTATTAGCATTATTGCGTTTGTCGACTGCATTGGCACGTTTAAGATTATCAGATATCGTCGAAAAAGCGGATATCATTGAGGCAAATAGATTAATAGAAATGTCTAAGCATTCTATCAATTATTCCGAAAGATTACTAACAAATGTTCAACAGAATCCAATAAATCGAATTTTTCATCTTATTAGAGAATTAGCGGGTGATAAGAAAACTGTTAAAGTATCAGATATATTAGAACGATGTACTAATAAAGGATTTAAACCTGATGAAGTTAATGATTGTATTGAAGAATACGAAGCATTGAATGTGTGGCAAGTGAATCAGACAAGAACACAAATTACTTTTATCTAAATATTTCGTTTCTTGTAAATTAAATATGTTGAATGTATTATTTTTTATATTTTGATATGTAATTTCAAAAGTATTTTTCTATATTTTGATTTATTATTATAAATAAATTATATATTTTCTTTATTACAATACGATACATTGATATATTCGTAAATTTATTTAATTGTCTATTTTTGTATATTAATAATTTTGTTTTAAATTATAATGGAATTAACGCCAAAAAAGTTAATAGCCGGTGGCGACATATAATAGCATAGTGGCATCTTTGGAAAGCATCGAAAGTATCATTTGGGTAGGTAAGTAAGCAAGTATATATCTACTAGGTAGGCAACTAGTTCGGAATGGTTTGAAAGTTAGGTGGGAGAAGGTATAGGGTAGCGACGAATCGGAACGAGCGTAGTGGGAGAGTGTCAGTCGGTCGAATTGTGAATACGCGGTGCCGCTCTCGGCACTTCAGTCGCATCGAGCTACTCGTGGAACGCGTGTCGTGTTGTGCATGCATGCATGCTTGCGTGCGGTTAAACGTGCGTGCATGTGTGTGCTTATTATTGTGGTGTACCCGGAGTGGTCGCGTGTGCATGTGTGCGGGTCATAACACGGTGTTACGCGGTCTCGACAGTGCATGTCGTGATTACTATAGCCATCGTCTCGTCTGTCCGTCCATCGCGATCACGCCAAATGCACGTCTCGCGCTTCTCGAGATCTTGCAGTAACACCCGTGGTTGTTGCTGTGCCGTTTGACAGCGCGGCCGATTCGAAGAACGAAGAGGAAAGGGGAAGGAAGCCGCGTCTAGTCCCGCGGTTGATGACTCTTCGAACGATCGTACCGAATACGCGACGACGAAGGAGGAGAAAGAGGAATTGAATCGTCTCGTTGCTCGTGCTGCGTCTCTTTTTCTCTGTTCTTCTTGCGCTTCAGAGCACGATTTACGGAACTTACCACCAATCTTTTTCGCACAGTTTTCGCTCCCGGTTTCTCTTTCTTTCGCTTTTGCTTTTCTTTACCAATTCATCTCGCCGATTTGGCCATTTTGCCAAAATGAAAATAATTCAGAGGTATCGTCGTGCGATTCTGGCACCTGTATCGATCGTGATATTATTATGCGGTTGTACCGATCTCGTGTCATCTCGATCACCACGTTTTGCCGAACATCCAAAAAACGATACCGACTTCGTATCCGTTGACTGTGAACGTGTTAAGCCATTTTTCGAGAGCAAGAATATCACGATCTTGGTTGATAGGAAACAAGCTACAGCAGAAGACATCGCAAAAAGTAAGTGATTAGTTTTATCATTTTAATAATATTTTTCGATAATTTGCTTATATCAATTATGTTTGTAATTTATATTTTAATATCGAAACGAATCAAAAAAATCGAATTCAGAAAACTATTTTCATTTTGAATCAATCTTGCTGAACTTATAAGTCATATTTAATTTCTATTGGTCAACAATTTCGCAAATGAGTGAAACAGGTACTCTGCGATTCGTTGGAGGAAATGATCTAAAAGACTTGATTATAGTCGGTTGACTCTAATTACGAAGTTTTATTTAGTAGTCCTCGAAAAGTCGTTACATTAAATGACACTTAATGTTATTACATCAAATAACACTTGAGTACTTCTTGTAAAAACCTGTTTCAATTGTCGTGAGAGCGATAAATCTTACATCATAGATATCTTTTATGGTATGTTTCTTACCGACACAACCTGATAAATGATGTCCGTTTATAGAGAAACTTTTCGCGCGCTTATTTGCAATTTCTTTTAAAAGTTATTTCGATATTTATGTTATTCAAAAAACTTGATTGCATTCCTAAGCATAAATAAATTTTAAATACGTTTCAATGTTATAAAATTTATTACAACTTTCCTTTCTATATTTAAAAAATTATTTAATTGTTAAAGATTATGAAAATGATTGATTTTTTACACATATAAAATCATTCAGTATCAGATGATTGTCAATATATCATTAAATAATCATTATATCATTATTATATTAGTTGTTTAAGTTATTATTAGTTTACAATATAACTTATAAGTTAATAAGTAATTGAATTTTCGAGAAAAATAGAAAAAAAAAACAGAATTTCATTTGTTTCATGTTTTTTATATAATATTACGAGGATTTGATTAGATTTTTGTAATTTATTAAAAAATGCTTTTTATGAAATTTTTAATGTTAAATCGTTCCATGAATTTAATTGTGAAAATATAGAATATACTTACTTAACTCTATTAAATTTCGGTCAAGTTAAAAAATGTGTAGCTGTTAGTGAGATTTTTGGATATAATCCGCAATCACACGTAACGTGTTCAAGGTAAACCAAACCAATACCGCAATATGTGACGAGGTGGTTAAAGATTTCGTTTATTTATCTAGATTTTCTCAAATATTCTCGAGTAGTGCGGAAGTGGACATTAATTGTTAACGGTTAAATCGGCATTAGATAAGGACATGATTTATATTCGCATTGGTATACATAAATACTTAAATGATATTATCCGGAAAAACAATCGCGTGTCGATTCCCGATACGTTATGCTATGTTCTT
>NW_006263813.1:0-6808 GCF_000469605.1 Apis dorsata | reverse complement strand
TCTCTCTCTCTCTCTCTCTCTCTCTCTCTCTCTCTCTCTCTCTCTCTCTCTCTCTCTCTGGACTATCGTATTCTAACCCACTTTACACGATTGTAACCACTCGTCGAATCGAGGCCGAAGGGTCGCTGATATAGCTTCCGGTTTTATGCACTTCCCTGCGTCAAGTGCCGTACATCACACCTAACGGAGAAAATAGAGAGATATAATCGGCTGTTCTACGCGCGGTCGATTCGAGTGCCATGACGCTAATGTTCTTAATTTAAACCGATAAATCGCTTATCGGTTTAAATTAAGAACATTAGCGTCATGGGATCGCTTCATCACTCTTTTTGGCGGTTAACTTGGTTGCGATACAATGCACACGGAAACGGATACAGTTTTTGGAAAACGATACAGTTTTCTTATCTATGCATTTATCTGTACATACAATTTGAGAATGTATGATTTTTTTTTTTTTTTAATAAATATAACAAAACATGTTGAAATTATGAATTTATATGCGTCATAAAAATGAAAAATAATTTTAGAAAATTATTTATATCTCGTTATTTGGAAAAGATTTATTTTCATCACAATTTATACAACGTTGTGCATTATGGAAAATAGTATTCGAATATCGATCGGGATAATCAGGCTTTTGCTTCAATGAATATTTCTCCATTTAAATCATTCGAAGCGTATAATTAAAGTGAATTTTTTTGCGATTTCATTGATAATTTTATTTTTACAATAATATTTTTATCGTTTTATTCTTATTTTTTGACCGCGCTGCGTTTTTAAAAATTAATGAACTCCTCGTACAGGGATGAAAAAGTAAAGGTAACTTTTACACTTTTGCAGCCGACCTCTGCTTATTGACATGAAATTGATGCGCGTTTTTCACATCTCGGTGAACGCAATAATAAACTTTGAAGGATAGTATCGATCAATTTGACAAGTGCTGTTTCATGTTTTTGCTTTTTAAAGAAGGCGTCAAGAATGTGTACATTTCGGTACATTTAACGCAAATATTAGGTTTCACCAATGGCTTGTGAAAGAGGAAAATATTGAAAGACAAGAGGCAGACCAATTTTCTCACTTTAACATTTTCTTCGAACAATTTACGATAAATATAAAATATAATAATAGAAAATTATTAAAAGAAACCAATAATAGGAACAATATTTCTTCTAATTATTTGAATTAATTTTTTTAACAAAATATTAAAAATTTATGTCAAAATCACCTAATATTCACATAGAGATTTATACGATGATAATAAACTATCAATATCTACCCTATTAAAAATAGACTGTTTTTAAGACCTTTTTATTTAGAAAATAGATTATTAAAAATACTCTAATTAAAAACGAGAGAGAGGTTAGGTTTATGATAAAAACGTTTCGTTTGAAAAAAAATATTGGATAATTAAAAGATTGATACTTGATACCAACTTGCTGTTGGTACGTATAAGTAAGTACATTTTATTTTAAAAAAAAACTTGAAAAAAAATCATACGTTAAGAAAACTAAACCTTTTGATAGCATCGCGCCACACCCCGACAACGCAAACCGTTCGAGAGATATTCTTGGTGTCGGTCCCTTTTATTCCCTTTTTTTCGTCCTTTTCTATCTCTATACTATTCGTGGCGCTTCCGCCATTTCGAACGATTCAAGATGGAACTCGTCGCACAGGTACAAGGATTCTTGCTTCCGCGCGACATTAACAGAACCGATGTATAGCACGTATATACGTATAGTCTGTCCTAAGTATAGTCGGTGCCCAGTGAAACTGGTAAATGTATACGTCTCTTCTCTACTTTGTAACAGGTTAGCATCGAATATCATAGATATTTTTCTCCTTTTTCGTTTGAATTAAACACCGTTTAAAAACTAGTTATTTTCTTTGCCCGATTTATTTATTATTATTATATTATCTCTATATACATTATAGGTTATAAATTAGAAGATAATTTTGAAATAATTAAACAGGGCGAAATAAGAGAGGCAAGTATGTGAGCGCGTATGGATAGATTGCGAAACACGTTTCGCAGTATTTTTTTTACGAGAAACTAGCACCTGTTTTTATCGAATATTAAAAATTCCCTAGATTTTACCGAGCGAAGAATTTCGAATAGAATGTTTACACGGAATGTTCATATCGGTGAATTGGAATTTTTATTGGGGTTTTTTTTTTTTTTTGAAGTGTGATTTTTATGCTTCTGCGAACGGTGAAATTTAATGGTGGAAAAGATTGCTCGTTAAAGAAAACGAATACGAGAAGACTTTGAATATCGGTGAAAACGACAAACATGGGTATTAAAATTTTTTAGCTTCGCTTATGATAATCTTCTTTTTCGTTTCTTTTTTCATATTAATTCGCCAATGCAAACAACAACGAGTTATGACATGAGTTATATATGTATTATGTGTTTCGCGATGCTGAAATTCATTACCACGTTCGTTCGTAAAATTCAGAGAAAGAAATGATCGCGAGAATATTTCATAATATTATATTATTTTTATTTTTATCTGCGGATAAAAAAAGGAAGAAAGAAAATTGAACGCGCTTGACAATTTACATCGAATTGATGAATAAGGAAATTGCAAATTTTAAAATTATAATATGTTGATTTTTTATAATAATAATTTCATTTAATTTTTCGATATAAATAAAAAATGCGTCTCTGTGCAATTGAAATAAAGACTTCTTAACATTGCGTATCAATATCGCAAATTATTGCGAAAACTCGACCGATAAATCCATATTTTCACTACATGTTCAATTTGTCGCGTTTCGCTTATTCCTAATCGCGTTATTTTTAGAAGAATAAACATACAACTTTTTGCTCGCAGAAAAATCAAACGTCTTCGTTTTCTCTTCGAATCGTAATGTTTCTCGTCACAGTAGATCACATCGTCCCTGGATGTTCCTTTTTTTTTTCTTTTCTTTTTCTTTCATTTTTTCCTTTTGTATTCGGCACTAAGAGTGTACCTAGGTAGTACCAGTCAGAATGAACAGGTATCGGAGAGAAAAAAAAATCTTCTCCCACGTTTTCCGCCACGATTTTTCACGATTCATCGTCCTTCTATTGTTCGACGCTTCTCGACCAGAGGTTAGATATCTTTCAAGCATGCGCACTAATTTATAGTTTTTAGTTTGCGAATAATTCGATCAGTAGAGATAAATAATGGAGCTTGGTCGTTTCAAATGCGTTTCACGTTCCGTCAAAATATTTCGTTCTCTCATATATCGCTGTCGTATACTATTACAAGATATAATTATAATAATATCATGGTTAATTGTACATTTTAAATAAACATTTCAAAAATTGTTAATCAAGTGAAATTTATACGATTGGTAATTTTTTTTTTTTTCGAATAATTATTTCGTTTTAAAAACATCATCATGGTAAAAAATGAAATGTTTATTTTGATTTTTTTTTATTCCTCCAATTATTTACGTGGATACCAAGGATATGAAGAGTGAAAAGATAGAGAAGACTTTAATTCGCGACAAATGGTTAAAATTTAATACCTCGAACAAAAACGATTTGGAGGGTACAATCTGGTCTTTTAATTTCGTGAACGTTGTGCGCGGTCGTCTTGTGGCATTTTGGCGGTTGTTGCACCGCGACCGTTTAAGTGGCCCTAAATGAAATTAAATTGAGAGAACCGTCTGGTGCTCGTCCTTGCGAATATTGTAACGATAGGTGCATGCATGCGTATTACAATGTTACGCTACACGTCGTTTTATAGCTATAACATTTTTATTATCTAAAACGTATTCCTTATCAACATGTATAATTAACTTTTATATTTATATTTACAAAATTTAACAAGACTTTATTTTATACGTAATTAAATTCATTATTTGATTAAAATTGTAGATTAGTTTCGTTCTGTAACTAAAAGTAAATTTAAACTCGTTCTACCATTCTACTTGCCGACAATTGAACAATAAACTCAACTGTTTCAAATCTGAAAGTATATCGCGATTGTAAAAGCTAATTCGCATTTTTTTTTTTTCTCTCGTGTTAATCAAGTCTGATTAAATTACAACACGCTTAGCATTGTTATCGTGTTATCTTGTCTCGCATTTTTTAACAATTTTTTAAATCCTTTCGAAAAAAAGATTTTCATTCACATCTTGATAAATAACTTTTAATCAATCCAATATCTTATTAAATATTTCATTTACCACGAAATATAAATATTTTTATCAATCTTATAGATTAATCAAAGCGAGATAAAGCTCTTTATTTCGAGTTTTACTTAATTCTCGAAAGCACAAGGTTTCTCGTAACTGATATATCCAGAATCGAAAATAGACCAACTTCTTCGCGAAATGATCATTGATGAAATTACATGCAGGGAGGGATAAGAATGGGGCGCATTGTACCGTTTATCGTGAAGCGAAACGATCGGTGACAACTGGAACGGTGGAGGATGGATGAAAAATATAGAATGAGGCCGAAAGGAGCTATCGAAACGGCCAGCCAGGACCACTCGAGGATCCCGTTAGCCTCGTTCCATTTGTCCGTTCACGACCCTTGCGACATAGATGCTAGTCCATCGTATTTTATCGGAGCGATTCCTCGTTCGTTCCGTAATTGCACGAGAGGTGGCGGGCCGCAAAATATCCTTCCCACACTGTTTTCGCGTCACGGTGAATTGACCTGTGGAAAGAAACGTGCAACGATTATTGAAATCGTTCTTCACGTTTCTCTATTACATACTTCATCTCGATGAGAAGAATTTGTTTTACGATTTTTTTTCTTCAGAAAAATTTCTCATTACTTATGTATTTATGTAACATAAATAATGTATTTACTTATGTATAATTTATACGTAATAAGCTTTGTTAAATTAATTTATCGAGTTGCTGGAGAGAACATTTTTTTGTTAATGATATAATTTTGAATTTGTATTAATTTTTACACGATTACACGTAGCTTGTCTATATTTTAAACTTTTTAAATATATTAAAAAAGCCATGGATAAGAAGAATTTGTTTTATTTTTTCTTTTTTCTGTTTTTAGAAAAATTTATCATTACTTATGTATAATTTATTTACGTAATAAGCTTTGCTAAATTAATTTATCACTGTTACTGGAGAAAACATTTATTGTTATATTATAATATAATTTTGAATTTGTATTAATTTTTGCACGATTACACGTAGCTTGTCTATATTTTAAACTTTTTAAATATATTAAGAAATGAATTAAGATCAATCAAATTTTATTCCAGCAACTTGCAACGGCATGTGCTGCAACCGGGACACCGAAGAACAATTAAGACATCAAGCCAGGGCAGATTTTCACGACTTGATCCATCATCATAGCAGAAGTTTGCAAGGCCTTTTGGCGACAACGGCGGATGCGTTAAGGGGTAAGTGTTTAGCAAAAGGAGGCACTTCAAGGTTTTCAAAAATTTTAATTTCATCCGCGTTGGAATTGGAACGAGCAATTTTTCACAAATCGATCGAAAGAAGTTAAAATCTAAATCATTTTGTTTTCAAATCGGACAAAAGGGAAAGGGGGGGGAGAAAGGAAAGAGCACGAAATCGAGTAGTTTCTTGACGAGAGTTCCAGAAATAGGATTGAACGAAACAGTTGTTTCTTGAATTGGCAAAACCAAATCGAGATTACTATTTTTACGTGCCAACTGGAACTCTGCTCTCTCTCTCTCTCTCTCTTCCACTCCTCACGCATTCTCCACCCTCTTCCTATCCCCATTACTCATACCATTGCTTCTTTCTTGTTCCATCATCTCACCACGACTCTCGATAAACCACCGCGGTTGCTGAATTACTAAATTCATCCTTTTCACTCTCCCCTCCCCTCTCTCTCTTCCTCTCCCCTCTCTTCAACTCATCCTCGAGGAATTTTTCTTCTTCTCTACGTTATCTCCTTTACAGATCGGACATTAGAATCCAAGTGTCGCAAAAGAATGAAAATAGAAATCTCTTTTTCCATATTGTTATTTATTATATTATTAACAATAAGCTCTTGGAAATATCTTAATTCCCTTGCGATTTAGTGGAAAATTTCGGGCATTCGGATTTTTCATTTGTAAAGTATACCTTTGAGCATGGATCCGTATGAACATCGTTCTGAAGATGGATTTCTAAGGAGGGGGGGAAGGAAAAAAAGGAAACGGAAGCCGCGACCGCTTTGAAAGCGAGTTGGCGGGAAAACGAACAGCCGCGGGAATCGAGCTCCTCTCTCGATAGACTTAGAGCAGCGCAATGGTGGTTTTTCCACTTTCTTTATTTCCTCTCTCCCTCCCCCCTATTTTTCTCTCATTTTCCAGACACGTTCCAAGCTTCTCTCGCGTTTTCCAAAGCTTTCCAAGTTTTTATACTTCCCCCTCCCCTCTTCACTTTCTTCCTTCCTCCCTTTCTCCTTCATCGCCCTCCCCTCCCTTCCAACGACTTTTCCCCCCTCGCGATACGACGACGCGAAAATTGCACTGAGACTCTGAATTGCAGAGAATGCAATTCGTGATTGGAGGGAGGGGAGGAGGAGGAGGAGGAGAGAAGGTTGAAATTTGAAATTCAAGGAAATGGGAAATAGGAGGCTGCTAAAATAGTAATAAAATAGTGGATAGGTAAGGATATGTGCGACTCGGTTGTTTCGCGAAACTTTCGACTCGATTCGATAGCGCTGCGGGGAGAAAAGGGGGAAAAATAAGAAAACTCGTCGCGATTGCCGAACAATATCGGCGGTGGAAAGTTTTCGCTTTTAACCCTTCGCACTCCAGACGCTGTTTCGCTCGGTCGAACCAGCAATTCCAGCAACTCCAGCGTTCGATGGAATTTCTTA
>NW_006263812.1:89953-90384 GCF_000469605.1 Apis dorsata | reverse complement strand
TATATATATATATATATACTCGTTCAAATATTCAAAAAATTCTACAATGACGAATGAACGAATCTGGAATAAATATCTTGTTCGATCGAATCGAGATGCGCAAACTAACGTCAAGAGAATCGAAGGCGAAATTGGAAAGAAGAAAAGGAGAAGAGAAGGGGGGATAGATTTTAAGGAAGAAAAAAAAAAAGAAAAGAAAAAAAGAAAGAAAACGAAGATAAAAGTTAAAGGATATTACGAAGGGGGAAGAAAAAGGCAATGGATGGATGACAGAAGAAAGGTGAACCTCTCTGATTAAAGGGTCGGGAAGGACGGGAAAGGGGCGCATGACGAAAGGGGGAACGAAAGGCTTGGGGTGGAGATGCGTTAAGGTGGCTACGAGAATGGGGCATCGGTGGAGGCGAAACTGGTAGCAAAGAGAACGAGGAGTT
>NW_006263812.1:87980-89689 GCF_000469605.1 Apis dorsata | reverse complement strand
ATGGAGGTGGTGGAGGAGAAAGAGAAAGAGAAGGTGGGGGTTAGTCTATGGTAGCGGGTGCACGATCGGCCTTTACATACGAATACGTAAGATACTACGGAAGAGAAAAGGCGGTCTACGTGCACGAGAAGAAGAAAGAGAGAGCGAGTGAGAGTAAAAGGGAGAGAGAGAAAGAGAGAGAGAAAGAGAGAGAGAAAGAGAGAAAACGAGAAGGAGAAAGAGTAGAAGGAGGTGGAGGAGAAGGAGAAGGAGAAGGAGGAGGAGGAGGAGGAGGAGGAGGAGGAGGAGGAGAAGAAGAAGAAGAAGAAGAAGAAGAAGTAGAAGAAGAAGAGAGGAGGTGGTCTCCGTGTCGACATATATGCGATGAGAACGCGCGTCTCCTGACTCAGTGCTTGACAAGCTAGCAAGCTCTTAGGATTCATCGAGTTTTATCGGCACGGCGCGAAACAACACGCTTTGCCAGCTGGCCTGCCACTGCCACGCGAGTTCGCTTCTTCTCTTCTCCGTACCGTTCTCCTTCTTCACGGACGTCACGATCTTTTCCTTCCGGATTTCTTCACTCGTTTCCATCGTTTCTTTAGCGATCAATTTTTTTTCCCCCCCATTCATCCAGAAGATCAAATCGTATCGATCGTTTCAAACCGAATCGAACATTTCGAACATTTGAATTTTCGAAAGGAGAATCGAAGGGGGGGGGAAAGAAAAATTCGCGAATTAATATCGACAATATACCTGGGATAAGCGAGAGAGAGAGAGAAAGAGAAAGAGAAAGAGAAAGAGAGAGAGAGAGAAAGAGAGAGAAAGAGAGAGGAAAAAGTGGAACGAAGGAAAATCACAACGGCTTTGATTTATTATTGGTGACATGACTCCCAAGATACGTTTAAAAAGATGCACGGTATATCGGTAAACGGTGTGTTGCTAGCGCGCACATGTCTAGATTAAAGTTCGCGCGTGAACCAGAGGTCACGAGGGTTCACCGGATCGTTCCGTTCCAAAAAGGATACGGAAGAAATCCGATTGTACGTGTCCAGTGAACATCGACCTCGAGTGTAATGTGCTTTTTCCAATATGTCTTGGTGCTTCTAGTGTATAACCATTATGCTCTTTAAATAATATTTTTTAGTGATCCCTAGAAAAAAAAAGTAACCGGACGAAAAGCATGGATCTATTCGTTCCAAGATTTTTATCCTTGTCGTACCATCGATAACAATACCGTTCACGTTTGTATTTTACGTTTTTATCGCGTGAAATATTCATCCGACGATTTTAAAAGTTGCAAGAACAACAAAGTGCTACTACGACTTTCTCTATAGAGTTTGCCACTTTGCCGAGAGAGGGACGCAAAGGGACGCAAAGAGAGATAGAAAAAAAAAAAAAGAAAATTGGATTGTGCGAGATCGCTGGATTTGCGATCGAGATCGATACCGTTCCACCGTTACACCGAACGATGCATCGAGCGATGACTGTAACCAACTATCACGTATTATCGTCTACCGGAGGAAGTTTTTGGTGGTAAAAGTGGTATCTCGACGTTCCACGGAATCGAAAGGAATAGCGTGGTCGAATAAACAACGGAAGAAGTTCTTTTCACGGAAGCGAATAGCGGCGAAGAAGGAGGAGCTGGAGCAAGAGGAAGAAGAGAAGGGAGCGAAGGAGGGCGGCGAGGAGGAGGAGGAGGAGGAGGAGGAGGAAGAGGAAGAGGAAGAGGA
>NW_006263812.1:80862-87435 GCF_000469605.1 Apis dorsata | reverse complement strand
GAGGAGGAGGAGGAGGAGGAGGAGGAGGAGGAGAAGGAGAAGGAGGAGAAAGAGACGAGGAAAAGGGACAAAATATACGAATTTTTAATTCGCGCGAGATAAAAAAGGAAGGAGACAGGAGTAAAGGGCGAACAGCCCTTTGGAAGCGTGGGGAAAAATTAGGAGAAAAATCGTCAAAGTACAGCGATGAGGTGGAATATTTGATCGCTCGGTTTGCGAGGGAAACCGATTGTAACTAATCCGACTAAGAGCGACCTTGAGCAAAATGGTCAGGGGGGTGGTGTTACTAGTCTTGCTAGTTCTCTTCGGTGCCTTCGACGTTCCTGGCATCGAGAGGGTTCGTGTTAGATATCTGGCTAATGCTGGTAACACCTGTAACGCTTGTAGAATGCACGAGGAGATCAGAGCTCTCAGCCTCAAAGCCATCAAGGAACAAATTTTGAACAAGCTGGGCTTGAAACAAGCTCCAAACATGACGGGTAGAGCTCTGCCAAGAATTCCGCCGATTTCCAAGTTGATGGATATGTACGGGATGCAAGCTGATCAACCTCAACCTCTCGAGCCCGGTATCTCGCACCACGAGGAGATCGACGAGTATGCTGCCAAAACGGAGAGCGTCTTCGCCCTGGCGCAACCTCGTAAGTTTCTTCAAAATTTTCCCTTTCTCCGATCCTTCCAATCGGAATATTTCCCTTCTTGTCATTGCGATTGCGATGCATGATTCCAAATGGGGGAGGAGGATATAAAAAAAAAAGGAAAAAAAAAAAAATACAAATTTCATTAAATTTTTCTCCCATCGTTTCCACGTATATATACCATTTTTTCGTTATTTCGTTCGGAGATAACGAGGATGATTTACGAGGATAATATCGATATTAAAAAAAATCGATTTCATTAGAAGAAGAAGAAAAAAGAAAAGAAAATAAAGAAAATATCGTTTCCACTTTGGTATAAAGTTGTTATTAATTATCAACTCGCAATTCTAATCATCACACGCATCGCGTGTTGCAACTGTCGTATTTTTCCTTGCAACATTAATTAAATTAACCTTTTCAATTTGACGAATCGTTCATTTTGTTTATCCACCATATAATTCGTAACATTGTAGTTTAAATTGGAACGCGTCTAATTGCGAACATCTCGTTTGATCAAATTTATCCAGATAAAGATTATGTAACTTTACCTCATTAACGAAATTACGAATACATCGAGGAGCAAAATTAGAGTAGCGAGATTAACTCTCTTCGTTACCCCCATCTAACAACGCATTGCACGATTCGATTCGTATCGTACGATTTAAATTTCTAAGATACGAAACGCGCGTATTTAGATTTTTCTCGCTCGTCCCACTTTCTCGCGAACGCGAAGAAACCGGAGAAGAAATAAGAATTAGATTCGAAATTCGATCGTGCTCGGTCGATCGCGTCCAACTTTACTTTTCCAGTTCGAAATTATAGTAACGGCAAAATTGGCCGAAAGACCGTGATCGCGGCAACGCATCGCGATCGATCCGTTTAATTCCATGCAATCGTCTGTTAATTTTGTTGTTTGGCCGTTATAATTTGCCTCGTTTTATTCGACTCGATTTAATTGGATTTTCGAATAAAAGTTTACTCGTGTTAGATATACGTACGTGTACGTTATACGAAAACAAAGTTGCAAGGCACAGAGAAGATGGATGGAAAAGTATAGCATCCTCGAGGCAAAGATACTCTTTACTCTTTTCAACGTATACCACGTAATAATCACGTTAAAGCTGTAACCTGTGTTTAGGATTGTTTTTTCTCACATGTATACACGCATCCCTTCTTCCCTCCTCCCCCCCTCCATGTATCCGAGAGGAATCAGGGTCTTCCTCTTTCAAGAAGCAAAAATTTCGATCGAGAACCGCACGAAGCCGATTATTTTCGAACGATCTTAAATTTAATGGCCAATTTATCTACGATCGTTGGTTGACAGGATTCGCATGAAACACGACAGGCTATCTTCGACCGCGTTCTTAGCCGTCTGGTATCTTGTGATTACAGGTGCTTGCGAGAACTTTTAAGCGAGTTGTTATTGCATTACCGTATAATTATAGGGCCATTGTCAGTAGACGATCAAGAGAAATGACCTGTTAGCGATTCTTTGTCGGCAATCTCGAGTGCTGTTATACGATCAAATTTTTGCCCGGATAATTGTAAAAATAAGCCCACTCCTTTATTAACTCGTTCCTTCTCGATATTCTGTGACATTTTGCATTTACCAATAAGTTTTCTTTTTCTTTTTCTTTTTTTTTCTTTTCTTTTTTTTGCAAGATTTCGTTAATTCCTTTACCACCGGGATCACGTAAATATCACTTCATAACCGTTACGGAATATTAAAAAACGCGAGAAACGTCGATCGAATGGTTTAAAAAATCACACGTTACACGCATATAATAATACGGTTTCGTGCCGGGAAGATTAGCAAAGACGATCTCAAGTAAGTAAGAATGACTACAACCAATGATCGATACGTTCGTTGGAACGTCAGAGATCAAATCTCCGTATAATATCCGTAGCACGTGGTACTAGATGTTGCGAAGCGCGTGTGATTCATCTCGTGAACGCGTCTCTCTGTTTTATCGAGGAGCGCAAAAACTAGAAGAAAAGAAGAAATTTTAGCGAAAGTTTAGAAACGATTGGAACGAGAGAGAGAGAGAGAGAGAGAGAGACAGATGAGATATAGCGGCGATGCCAATGCCAATGCCGATCCCGATCCCGATCCCGAAAGCCAGCCATCCGATTCGTAAAGGGTTATCACTTCAGGTCGCGTACATATATATCGCTTTTTTTTTTTCCAACGGTCCAAAAATATTCGACCACTCGTTCGTACAAACGTTTTTCGTCTTTCTTTCGCTCTCCGTCCCGCCCGCTCTCTTGCTTTTTTCCATATTTCTCTGTATTTCTCTCGAAACGACCACCTCCCCCCCTCCTTCCACCGCATTCTCCTCTTTTCCTTTCCGCTTCTCTTCGCTCTCTCCCCTCTCCTCTCCCCAAACTACATACGAGCATGCGTGTCCACACCCACACGATGTACCGTCCTTTATCTCTTTCTCTTCGTTCGATTCTTTTTTTCCCCTTCGATTTCTCCCCCCTCCCCACCCTCTCCCTCTTTTTTTTTGCGCGAATGTCGGCATTCTTCTCTGTATATACACCCAATTCCCCTTTCTTCCCCGTTCTTCGACCGTTCGTTGATTCGCGATCTTTTTTCCACCGTTTTCGTTCGTCCCATCGTCTCCTTATTTTTCTTTTGCCCACAGTCTTCCCACAGCCGGTTCCCCCTTTTCTCGAATTCCTTTTACCTACTCTCTTCGTTCCATTTTTCCTCTCTTCTTTCCGTGTCCACCACCTAGTACCATCTCTTCTTCTTCTTCTTCTTCTTCCTCTTCTTCTTCCTTCTCCTCCTCCTCCTCCTCTTCTTCTTCTTCTTCTTCTTCTTCTTCTTCTTCTTCTCCTTCTTCGGACGAAACGACCATCGAATTTTTTTGCTCCTCGACCTCGAAAGAAGATCGATCGATCTTTGTCACTCGACGCGGCAACAGTCGGTCGATTGCTCCTGCTGCTGCTGCTGCTGCTGCTGCTGCGATTCGATGCGATCGACTATGTATCCCTTATTTTTTCGTATTCCATCCGTTTCAACGTTTCGAACCTCGATTGAAATCTAAACCGGGAGGGAAATACGTTTGTATCGACGTTTCGGACGAATGCTTGGCTAACTGGTGTACGTTATCGAAGAAACGTAACGAACAGATGATGTAAGATAAATTAGAACCGGAAATTCATAGTTGGATTCTACAACATAGTTGCTGCGCTCGCATTTTGCGTTCGAAAATCTTCCATTCCCGATAAGAATTCGTTAACGTTTGCCGTAAAATCGTGCAAAACACGATTTGCTGCTGACGCGACGCTTTCAAATTTGCAACGACGAGCAACGATATTTTTTTTCTCGATTTTCTCGAGCGACGATCCTCGATTCCGTGAACGAGAATTCCTACGTTTTTTCGATCATTCGTATCGGAAAATCGTTATTGATCGAATTCGTGGGAACGGAATTGTTCGTAAAAACGAAGTTAAAACCGATCGATACTCGATATTCGATTACGGAGAGAGAACGGAAGGGATTCGCGTGGAATGGAAGAAGAGAATGGGTCCAGCGATCGATGCGATGCACGAAACGTTGGCTGCGCGAATTCCAAGTAAGTAAGTAGACACGAACGACGAACCGGCCTCGATCCGCTACGAAGGTCACGGTCGCTGCACAGCCTAGGTCAGGCCCATCGCTTATTATCGCGTTAAGGCTGTCTCTGAAAGTGACAGGCCGCTGTTAGAACTCTCGTATTTTCGGACACCCCCAACTCTCCTATCGCGTATTTCTTTCCTAATCGGAGACGTCGTCCTCGTCGTCGTTCCTTCAATGTAACGCGGATCATACTCCGCCCTCCTTCTCCGCTCTCCTCTCATCTCGTTCTCCTTCCTCTTTTCAATCTTTTACCATCGTTTTCGATTATATCGACTCATATCGATGTAAATAACGAAACGATATGCAATAAATGAATTTAATTATCGATCGTTCGCACCGCTTGCGGGAGGAGAGAGAGAGAGAGAGAGAGAGAGAGAGGAAAGAACGAAACGAGACGCTTTTTTCTCCCTCTCTCTCTCTCTCTATCGTATCACGCATATACGCGCGATATAATTGGATCGGTATCTCGTTATATTTTTGACGCGATATACTACTACCGTGTGTGGTAGATACGTATCTACTTTACTTATATATACACACGCATCAGTCTTGGTGAAATTAATAAATCTGAAATGGATATATTAAACCGTTGGATAATGATAGCGTAGATAGTAGCACTGCGGTCAGCATACTCGCAGACAGGCGCCATTCCATCAGTGACTCTCAATTCGTTACGGTTTCTTTCGGTTTTACGAGTGAAACGTTTCGAAAAGCGAGAGATTAGAGAATACTGGAGCAAATTGTTCGCATGCCGCCCGTTCGATCCATCTTCTGTGCGTGTTACGCCCAAACATTTGGGGGAGGAGGGAAGGGGGGAGGGAGATGGCTCGAAATTCTTCGTTTTTTTCAATTTTTACAACCTTCCTGAAGTCGTAACTCGTCTCCAAAATCCAATCCGTAATAAATATTTATTCGGCTTATAAACTTTCCCCCTCGTTCCCCGGATCAAATCCGACGGAAATGAAAAATTGTTATTCGATCCGATTCGTGAACCGATTCTCGAACGAGAGAGAATCGGAAGAGATGAAAATTTTCGCGAAATTTAATTGGAAAAAGAAGAAGAAAAAAAACAGAAACGAGAGCAGAAAGCACGAAAAAGGAAAAACAAAGAAAAGAAAAAAAAGAAAAAAAAATGGACGATCGAGTGCGAGGGTGGAAAATGGGTGGATGAAGTGGAAAACGAGTAAGGAAGGGGGCGAAAATCGAAGGTGAGACGATCGACTTGAAGATTATCGCGCAAGATCTAATTTGATCGGTGCGCGGATAGATACGTTCGATATTGATCGATCGATCCAGCCCCGCGAGCTATAAAACGTCGATCTACAAAACCAGTTTGTCGTGTTCCTAACTCTCGCGAAGATATTAACAGCACGAATCTCGATGCAACGTTGCAACGCGAGTGTGTTTAAAAACTTATTACAGTTATATAACAATTCGATGAGTATTATCGTCAACTGTACATACAGTATCATAATATTAGATCAATATCGATCAGTGTCGAATTACCGGGCTCTACCTTACGCAAATTTTCATTTCATCTTACGTTTAACATAAACTGTTAAATTTCTTTATAATAATAATGATAATAATAATAATAACAATAATAATAATTCTTTCCTTTTCTTCCATCATTGATTGAAAATTATTTCGATCTTCGCGTACAACGTTTATACACGTATCGAGACATATTTATATTCCGTAACGAATGAATCGCGATACACGCGTCCTTCTCTTTCTTCTTATTCATTCGGCTATTTATCTAAAACTCCGTTATTTCTTTCTCCTCTTGTTTTTCAACTTTCCGTTTCAAGACGAACAACACGTTTGATTTCGAATGCACGCGATACGCGATAAAGCAGGTTCGTAACCGTAGGTAGGATTCGGGCCCTTTATTTACGGGAGACGAAAAAAAAAAAAAAAGAAAAGAAAAGAAAAAGAAAAAGAAAAAGAAAGAAAGAAAAAGAAAGCAAAAAGAAAGAAAAAGGAGGAAAAGAAAAAAGAAAAAGGACGAAGGAGCGTGTATATTGTTGATGGGGGAAGGGGAGGGGAGGGGAGGGGAGGAACGCGTGACCCAAATGCGAATTTTATCGAGTTACGCCGTGTTATAATGTCGAAGTGCATTTTCTATTGCAGGCTGGTTTCGACACGCGATGTAAATTACTCGAGGGCGGCAATTTTTACATCCGGTTTTGCCGTGAACGCGCAACCCTCCCGATACCCGATACGACGATTCCAACATTCGACGCGGAAAACACGGTTTCGTTGGACGAGTAGCGGAAACGCGATAACTATTCCCAGATAAACTCTAGG
>NW_006263812.1:73726-80815 GCF_000469605.1 Apis dorsata | reverse complement strand
TCTCGAGGTACATATACGTGTATATACGCCTATTTCCCTCTCCCCCCCTCATCACCCCTCGTATACGCGATAAGCGAAATCGCTTATCATCGATCGAAATCGAATATGAATTTAAAATATCGGTGAAAATATTGGCCAAGTAAGTAAGACAGAGAGATGCCGTATATACCGTATATATCGTATGTATGTATTATCGAGCGAATTTCGATGATGGGAGCGAGAGAAGAAGAAGAAGAAGAAATTGGGAGGGGAGGGGGAGAGGGAGAGAGAGAGAGAGAGGGGGGGGGATATGGGGCATAAGCTTGGACAAAGATACGGGAACGAAATAGAAATGGAATGGAACGAAATGGATACACCAGCGGCGCATTAATTTCGAGGTTCAACGACCTATCGCGTAAGTGTGTAGATATACATTTCTATACTCGCGCAAAGTTCTATCCCGTTTATGGGAGTTGGCTGTATAACCGACGAATTTTACCGAATCTTTTCTACTCTTACTCTCTCTCTCTCTCTCTCCTACCATCCTCGAATCGTTTCGCTTTATCGCATATACGATTCGTCGTCCAATCGATTATTCTTGGGCCAATTCCATTTCCAAATCCTGCAAATTCTTCTTATCGATCTTTCTCCTCTCTTCTCATTTTTCCTTCTCTCCTTCTCTTCCGATCTTTAAAAAAGTCTTTATCTTAAGATCGTGATCTTAAAGAAGAAGAGATTGGAGATGTTGGCGAAGTTGCTCGTATCGGAGGGAGATCGGGGATCGAAGATGAGCGGAGAAATGTCGCGCGATATTTTTACACATGATCGACCACGGTCGTGCGAGCGATACGGGTATTTGCGAGGAATGAAACGAAAGAAGCGGCGGACGATAGCGGCGAAAAGTGCATCTCGTCTCGAGGATGAGGATACGGGACGACGAGAGGCGAAAGACCGAGTCTCGTATCAATTATTTCTTCATTTATTTATAGGCAGGGCCACGACACCGTCCTATCATCGTCGTTGTTGTTTTCCATCATTTCCACTCGATTCCAAGTCTCGACGACACTCCTTTTCGCTTTCTCCCCCCTTTCCTTCCCTCCATCCTTCCTTCCGTTCCTCCTTCGCCCAAATCTAACACTTTGTAAGATTATTTCTACAAAAGGGGACGAAAATTCGTTCCTCCCTTTCTTCTTCCCTTCTTTTTCTCCTTCTTCCTCTTCTTTTATCCTCCTTGTCAATTTTTTTTGGTAATCGATATCGACGCGATTCCGATATCGAGTTTCGTTTCGTTGTTATATTTTTACATCGAAACGAACGTAAAGAGTAAAAAAGAAAAGAAAAGAAAAGAAAAGAAAAGAAAAGAAAAAGAAGGAAAAGATCGAAAAGTATTCTCGTCCTCGAACGAAACAAATTCTCGCTCTCCGTCCATCATTCGAGTAGCTTTCTCTCGGTATTCCGGAATACGCGTGATGCACCATGATTCGAGAACGTGATATCGACAAGCGTAACAACTTTAACTAGAAAACGATTCTACAGTGCGGTCTTGCAATGCGACTGACCTCTGTTCGCTAAAACTATATTTATCTCCGAAGCGCCGAAGCACGGTGTGTTGTACTTAATGTTTTAGCTTTATTGTCTCTCCGTTCTACGCTGCGATCACTTTTTCTTCTCTTCTTCTCTCTCCTTCGCGTCTAGCCTCCTCGCCTCTTCCTCTTTCTCCCTATCATCTCTCTCGCTCGCGCTCCTATCTCCTGCATTTATTTATTTGCGCCTTTCTAATTGCTCGCTTCCAAATATAACGAAATCTCGCTCTCTTCCTAATGATCTCTAAACCGATTATCGATTATCGATCCGACGATGTGACACGATATCCCGTATACTCGATCGATATTCTCGCGTTATTTTCGCGCGTGTTGCATCAAATTCGAATTCGAAGGCGATTCTCTCTCTCTCTCTCTCTCTCTCTCTCCCTTACTCGGTTGGACGTGCTTTTAAAAGATTTCGTGCCAGACGGGCGGTAGCCGCGTCTAGACGAAAATAAAATTGCCATCTTTCCGTCTCGTCGTCGCTCTTTCCATCCACGCCTTTCGGCACGGGAGCATGACTCATTCCTACGTCTGACCTGCAAACACAAAGAGAAGGACAACTCCTAAATTAACGAAAGGGAAGGAGAGGAAGGAAGAGAGCGAGAGAAAGAGAGAATGTGTGTATGTGCGAAATAGGAGATAGATAAATAGGGAAAAAGAAGAGGAAACGCAGTGTTGGAAACGCGATCGAAATTTTTCGGTGGAGAAGGAAGGACGTGACCCCGTGACGAATGGGGAGAGATGCCGGGAATGAAAAACGGAGGAGACGAACGCGACGGGACGGACGGACGGACGGACGCGTCATTCCGTGGTTCGGTCGGTTCGCAATTAACCGGCGTGGAAATCGATTTAAAGAGGGATTCGGGTAGACGCGGAATGCTCCCACTGCTAATTGCTCGTTTCCATGACGATGTGACGCTGGGCGTTGGAGGAACGAGAAATCGGAAATTCAAATTCGCGAGGGAGGGAGGGGAGGAGGGAAGAGTTCTCCCGATAAATAATTATCTCGAAACGTCGCCGCCGGAAATCAAACGTGTAGTACGCGGAATACGAGAAGAGCGACAACGTCGATAACGATATCGAAGCTGCTCGAGTTCGAAATAAACGATCGCGAAACGCATCTAACGCCGCTAAAAATAATTATATTCCTCGTCCTCTCCCCTCTCGACGTCGATTCGATTATCTCTACCTGCCCTTCCGTCGCCCTTCGCTTTTACAACAGTCAGTTCCAATCCAAACGTAAATTTCGTTTCGGCGAAATTTCTCGACGAAGCGAGAAAAGAAAGAAAAGAGGGCGAGAAGGGAAGGGAAAAGCGGTTTCACGGAATACCGTATAGAGAGAGAGAGAGAGGGAGAGGGAGAGAGGGAGGGAGAGAGGAACGGCGATGGGATCACGATTGGAATACCGGGTACGAAGGGAAGGGCCGGTTTAGAAGGCAGGACGAACTCGTGACCGCGGCGCGCGGCCGATACGTGGTCGATACGGAAACGAAAAGAAATCGCCGATTGATCGACCACCAAGGGAAAACATCGTAGTCCGTGTAACGGTACGATTTGAGCCAGCTTTACCCTTCATGGAAGCGGTCACACGCACACGCAAGCACGCAAGCACGCACGCACGTACGCACGAACGCACGCACGTACGCACGCGAAGCGAGCGATGGCCTGAATAGAGTCGAGACACTCGTTTCGCCTTTTTTCCGTCTCCCTTGTTTCTGTCTTCTTTGCCGAACGTGGTCGATCGCCACGACGACGACCACGACGACGACGACCACGACGACGACGACGACCACGACGACGACGACGATGCGATGGAGGTCGCCTGAAAGGCTGCTAGCAGTTCGAACCTCGCTCTCCGGTTAAATATCGAACCAGCAACCACTCGATTGGTCGTCGACGGCAAAAGAAACGCGAATCCCCTACCCACTTACTTTAGCCGGTTAACACAATGGCTATAACGCCATCGTCCGTTTCTTTTTTCTCCTTCTTCTTCTTCTTCTTCTTTTTTTTTCCTTCGTTTTAATCATCCTCCCCTTTCTCTCTCTCTCTCTCTCTCTCTCTTTTCATTTCATCGCAATCGTCTTCTCATCGCTCGTGTTTTTTTTTTTTCTCTCTTTTCTTTTCCATCTTTTATTCATTTCCAGATCAGAGGCTACGGCACTCGAAAGGCAGCCTCGACGTTCTCTATTTCAAATTCTCGGACAAGGTGGTTCAGCATCGCGTGACGAGAGCGGAATTATCGTTGTGGATATGGGGGACGAAGGAAGAGGACGTCTCGGAGGAGCTGGACGAACTCGGAGGAGATTTGGAACGGTCGATGGAGAGCGAGGAGGAGGGTGGTGGGCCCGTGACGATCACGTTGCAAAGGATCGTTCGCGGCACCACGGAGACGGGAGGTCCATCGTTGGGTCCACCGTTGACCACTAAACATCCTCGACCGATCGGCTCCAGAGGCAATTGGGTAACGATCGAATTGAGGAGAATGGTCGCCGAATGGTTCAAACATCCACGGGACAATCTCGGAGTAGCGCTCAAGATCTCCGGTCCCGGAGGTGGTGGTAGTGGTAGTGGTGGTGGTGGTAGTAGCGGTGGTGGTGGTGGTGGTAGTGGTAGTGGTGGTGGTGGTGGTGGTGGTGGTGGTGGTAGTGGTAATCATCGCAGAAATTCGAAATTAGTCGAGACTAATCCCGAAGCCGAGTACGCGCCATACCTCGAAGTACAGACGCAAGAACTCGACTCTAGAAGAGGGGCGAGGATCAAGAGAAACGTAGGACTTAATTGCGACGAAGCCAGCCAAGAGACCAGATGTTGTCGATACAAACTCACCGTCGATTTTGAGAAATTTGGCTGGGATTGGATAATCGCGCCCAAGAAGTGAGTATCTCTTCGTATAAAAATGGATATACATGTACATACACTCACATATATATATATATATATATAAAATCATCTTCGATATCATATACGTTTCCCGAGTGAAACGTATGCAACGCGTACGAATATCTGTTCCGTATAGATAAAAGTGTAAAAATAAGAATATCCGCGCTATTATATTTTTTTTCTCTCTTTCTTTTCTTTTCTTTTTTTTTTTCATCACGACGCATATCGCATATATAATTATCACGTACATGCGTAAATAACGGATTACGATTTTTGTGTCTCTCTTAGGTACGATGCCAATTATTGTTCGGGCGATTGTCCGATGGCCTTTCTACCGGCATATCCAAACACTCACATCGTCAGCCTGGCGGAACCGCCTAACAACTCTGGTCCATGTTGCGCCCCGAGAAAACTCTCCGAGATCACGATGTTGTACTTCGATAACGAGTATCAAATCGTGTTTTCGCGATTACCAGGCATGGTCGTCGAGAGATGTGGATGCTCATAGTCTACCTTTATAGCTCGAGAGAAGAGCAACGACGGCGAAGAAAATGTCAAGGCTCTTTTAGGATCTACTAAAATTGTCGATGCTATTTTTACTCCCATCGTTCCTTCCCTTTCCTTCTTCTTCTTCCTTTACTTTCCCTCCCTCTCGGTCTCGTTTCACCGTTTCCTTCCCTCCCCCCTATAAACTTATCCAATTTCCATGGACGATGAACGGTGGCGATTATCGTCGCGTCACCGTTCTCGTCTTCCTCGTCATCTTCGTCCTCGTCATCGTCGTCGTCGTCGTCGTCGTCGTCGTTGTCTCCGTTCTTCGACGAATTCTCATTTCATAGACTGAAAGTGCCTTGTTCGGGGTGGTTTATTATTATACCGAAAATCCCTTTGTAAAGAGTATGAACGGGGAATCACGATCAACACTCAACGAATGCAGAGATACAGCTGATCGGAAAGATCATAAGATAAAAAAAAAAAAAAGTCCGTTTTCTTTTTTCTCGATATACATGATATGATCGATTGAATAATTGAAACGGGCACCTTGATAGTCGTTTAAGATTAATGGCAAGGCAAATAGTTCCTAGAGTCACGGTATTATTATTAAGGTGTCGATGCGTTTACACCTGATCTAAGGAAAACGACCGCGAAAGAATTATTTTTTATACGGGAGCTTATCGCATTTAAATCACCGACTTGCTACTTTTCACGGTCCGATTTTTATCGACTTATATAGAACTTTTACGAATCACGCAAAACGAAAACAAAGCATCTTATCGCAATGTTTCCTTGCACATCGTTGCCTTTCCAAAAGCGAGGATACGAAGATGGAACGATTCGTTTCCGGTAGTCGTCGTTGATCGGTGAAAACGTGTTGGCCGAAAGATCTCTGTGTACAGCGAATCATTTTCTTTTTTTCTCTCTCTCTCTCATCTCTATCTTTTCTCTTCCTCCTCTTCTTCTTCCTCTTCTTCTTCTTCTATCTGCTTTTTACAAACAAATAAACGATATACGTATACGAGAAATGTTTTCTCTTCGAATATAGCATAGCGATATATAAGTAAATGCAAATTTTCTCTCCTCTTTTCTTCTTTTTTATAACGCATACTCGGATACTCCTCTTTCTTCCTTCCTCTCACGTATATCCATCCCTTTCTTTCCCCTTTTTAGCGAGTCATGTGAATGCGTGCATACGAGTCGTGTAAATATATCACATATCTAGATCGTTCTTTGCCGTTTTTCTTCGAATTCTCTCTTCGATTCCTCACTTTCCGCATTCTCTGTCATTTCATCGTTGTCATCCTCGTCATCGTCGTCGTCATCATCGTCGTCATAATCATCATCATCATCACTATCATCATCATCGTCGTCATTATCATCTTATCATTCTTATCATTATTCTTCCCCTCCTTCCCTTCCTTTACGATTCTTCCAACGAAGAAACGTTGCTTGTATATGCTTACGAATGCATGTCCTTTTTCTAACGTGATTAATAACGATCCACTCGATATATTATGTATACTATGTATAGATGCGAAATTTGTAACAATCGATCTGGGCTCGATCAAATTCGAAACGAGTGCATATATGTTTTGGGATTAAAACGAGAGAGAGAATATTTTTTATTCGCGCTGTAGTTGGATCGCTGTGGATCCAAATCGCAGATAAATCAGTGATAATTATCATTTGCGTAGATATTTGCGTATATGTGTATATGTGGCTAACGTTCGATCTTTAATCTTCGATGAAAGTGTATTTTTTCGGGAAAATTAGATTGAGATGCGTTTTCTAGCTACGTTTCTTTTTTTTTTTTTTTTTTTTTTTTTTTCACACGATTTGGTACAGTATGGTATAGTATCGTTGCCGATATCTAGATATATGCTTAGCTCGAAAAGTTGCGTCAACCGAGAAACGTCTCGGTGGATATTCGGAATATATACATGGGGCTCCGGGCTCGTTTTCTAAATACCCGGAGAATTTTTGGAATTTTTCTACGATTTCTCGTGCGAGACGAGGATAAATGACAGAAACGGCGCCTCGTTTCCGTAATTTATCTTCCCTTCGATGTAAGAGTAGTGTTAGAAATGTTACGGACGTTTCGAAATTATTCGTTTTCTCATCACGTGATATCGATGTTTCAAATTCA
>NW_006263812.1:71013-73396 GCF_000469605.1 Apis dorsata | reverse complement strand
TTTCTACCCTCCCCTCCCTCCTTTTTTCTTTTTCTTACCTACCTCTCCTCCCTATTTCCTCGCTATCCGCTTTACTATCTATCTCATCACTTCCTTATCCGTTGTTTTTTTCCCCCCTTAACCCTTTCTTTCTTTTCTTTTTTTTTCTTCTTCTTCTCTTCTCTTCGATTTTCGTTTTTGTTTGTCGATGTGTACCTAGAATTAAAAATTAATGGAATTGTATACTCTCAGTATCAAAAAGAAAAAAAAAAAAACAAGAGCGGCGAATACTGCATACTTATATATATATACATATATATATAACGTGTACTTCCTAGGTAGAGAGTATTCATAGAATATTTATTCGCTGAAATAAATGGTTTTTTTCGACGAAAGATGTACTCGATTTACTCTTTCTTCAAATAATTCTTCTTGTTCTTAAAAGTATACATATATAATATATAGTATATATATATATATATATATAGATATTTTAATTATTTTCGACATTTATAACGATGACACGAACATTATTAAACTTTATTTCTTTTTTTCCTCTCTAATCATCGCTCGTGCAAGATTCATGGTTACCACTTACCACGATAAACTTTTGGGCCGTAAAACGATTATTATTGCTTCGTGGCTTGTTTTATTTCGTTTACCGATTATAAATAAAAGAAAAAAAAATTTCTTTTTTCGTGCAAAAGAAAAAACAAAAAAAAAAAAAAAAGAGAAGAAAAAATTGTTCGCAAATTCAATAGAAAGGAAAAATACAATTACATAACGTCACGTGTAATTCGAACAATTAAGAAATTTGTATAAACGAACCGTATAATACTACGCTATCTTTTTTTTCCTTTTGTTTCTACTTCTTTCTCCTTTCACAAAGAAGCAAGTAAATGCTCGTTGATATCAATATTTTTAATCTTTATCTCAGGTCAAAGTTAAACACGAGCGAGAAGTATCTTTTGTCCGACCGATTCTCGTCCGACTAAAGAAATTTCATTTAAAAAAGAAATCATTTTTTTTTAATAATTATTACATACCATACATACATTTTTCATTGATCTTATCGCGCATCTAATACGCATCGATCGATTCCTATCTACCATCCATCTACGAACGTACGTGAAAATACATACGATATATCAAATCGATCGTCTCGATTCGATCGATTCCGTTGTTGGAAATGGACGGATTTTTACTTTTACGAATTCGGATTTAAGAATTCGTACGTTTATCTAACGTACGATATATATCTGGTCGGATACGTCGTCGAATGACATAATACACGTGTACAACGTATAATTCGTTCAACGTTCCTATTCTCGACGCTTTTCGCCCTATTCTTTCGACTTCTTCCAACTCGATTCCAAAAAGTTGAACGACAATAGAAAACGGATTTTCATTCATGGATATAGGAGACTTTTTTGACGAGCGGAAGGGAACGAATGAAATTAAAATAAAATTAAAATTTGTTTAAAAAGATTTCCGAATTATTGCAAAGGATTGACGATAAATATTATTTAAGAGGGAGGAGGAGGGGGGGAAGGAGGGAATTGTACGGAACGGAAAACATGATTAAATAACAAAATGTCGATACGTGTAATTGTCGAACCGATGCTTTCAATGCTAACGATAAGAATTTATTTTGGAAATATTATTTTATCACGCGAAACCAACGTGATACCAATTATAAATTCAACAAAGTAAACGTAAAAATACACGGATAAGTTTGAACGAGCTTTGTTGTCCGTGGTTAAATCGTGCATAAAAATTTGATAATCGGAAATAAGTGGAAAAACAAGCAACCGTGTATCATCCTCTCTTATTTTTTTCATCTCTCTCTGATAATCGGTCGAGGAAATTCTCGAGGATTACTCGTATTACTCGCGTCCCACTCCGTTTCGATGTTTCGTTTAAAATACTATTCAAACGGTATAAATATTTCAAAGCGTCTGAAATTTTTGCGAACAACATCTTCGATGAATACGTATATATATATATATATATATATATATATATATTGCATATATAAAACGAGAGATAAAACGAAAGTAAACGTACGTATCACGTACTTGTGTATCTATACATCGAGATTTCGTTCGTGTCGAACACGTATGTATTATACAATGTTGGATGCACGAGTAGAGACGAGTGAACCAGTGAACTTTACGACTGTCAACTGTTTCGCCAGACGTGCCAATTCGCGTTTTATTGTTTTTCTTCGACGGCGCCTCAACCGCTCTCGTCCTTGCCGATCCGACGATCGGGTTAACGCTCCCCATTCCCTGAAAATGAAACACCAAAAATTAACGCTCCAATCGTTCCCTTCCTCCATCAAATATTTATTATCTCTTTGTTAATTGGAACGAATTGTTTGAAAATTCGAAATTAAGGGAAT
>NW_006263812.1:69643-70865 GCF_000469605.1 Apis dorsata | reverse complement strand
GAGAGAGAGAGAGAGAGAGAGAGAGAGAGAAATAGCAAGAGAAAAGCGTCACGTAGCTTTTTTACGTAATTATCGTTACCATCGACGACGAGTGGACAGCTACGTTTTACGATTCGCTCAACGAAACGAATTAGAGCGACCGAGCGTAACAAGTATCTGGATTTGCATTTTACGACCGACTAGTCAGAAGTAGGAAAGGATGACACACGGAGAATAAAAGTACGAATAATTTACCGTGCGTGGACAACTATTCCCCCTTTTTTTTTCATTTTTTCTCTCTTTCCATTTCGATCGAAAGAAGAAGAAGAAGAAGAAGAAGAAGAAGAAGGAAAAGTAAAGCGTAACAAGTATCGGTAACGAAAAGGAAGGTTGAATCCTCTACGACATAGATTTCGAAGCAGCGGGCAAGTTTACACTGCTTTATAAGTTTCTCGAGGAAAAAAATGTTATACGCGTGGCATTCATCGTGTGATCCTGGTAGGAGAGAGAGGAGAGAGCCTCAGGCTCGCCTCTTATCCGAGGGTTAGGTCTTGGATGAACAGCTCGTTCTCTGGCAAGGGTATATCAACCTGGAGATATTCTACCAAGGGTCGAAACGTTAAAGGAACGGGAGCAACGGGAAGGAGGGTTCTGGACCGCCAAGAGGGATGCAATCTCTCTCTCTCTCTCTCTCTCTCTCTCTTTCTCGACTTCGTCCAGATATAGCGTGAATACCGAGAACTTCTCGAAGATTCTTTGTCATCTCTTTTGCAGTAGCGAGTACATGTTCGGTTTGGAAATAGGAATTATGCGAGAAACGCGAGACGCGCGAGACACGCGACAAAAACACAGCGGGGAGAGAAGAGGGAATATCCCCGGTATATATACCGTTTTACCACGGCAAAACTTTCGAACGGACGAACGCCATCTTCTCGAGATTCGAGAATCTCTACGCTTGGCGTTTCGTTCCATCTTTGCGAACTTCGTCGCGAACACGATCTTACCGTTATCGACGAAACGACGCGTACCTCCACGTATATTTCTATCGTTTTCGTTTCGTAACACGGAGGAGACGATCTTTGCGTCATGCTTTTTTGCGTAAAATTAACCATTTTGTTATTATTGTTAATTTGTTATCGTTTACGTATACGGGATCCGATCGATGCGAAAAATTGGAAAGAGATCGGGGGGGGAGGGGAGGGGATTTGACTTTGAAATAGCAATCGAATACACCGATCGATAC
>NW_006263812.1:63870-69150 GCF_000469605.1 Apis dorsata | reverse complement strand
CGACAGTTGGCGAGTGAGAGAGAGAGAGAGAGAGAGAGAGTACGCAACAATAGTTGGTCGGTGTCGAGGAGGAAGCGGATTGATACTCGATTCGATCGAGATAGAGCGTTGGAAAAGACAATGGGAGTGTATTGTCGAATCGAGCACGCTCGACGAATTATCATTTATATCGACGCGAGCTACTGACGTCCCTTTCGACGCAAGTTCTTCAACAGCCCTTTAATCTCGATACGCGCGTAGGTAAGTACACGAGTCGGAGGAAGTGAACAAGTGGAGGAAGGGAGAGAGGAGGTGCGATAGCTGGCTACTTTATACTCGGAGGCTAGCTACCTGGGTAGGTATAAAGGGGAGGTATTACGGGGTTACTAAAGTGTTGTATGGCCTCCCCAAGCCCCATAAGGATAGCCCTCAGGCACGCACCCCTGTTATCGTATGCGTATGCAGTTTTTTTCGCTGGTGCGTGCGCTGGGTCTCGCAGCCCTTATATGTGCAGTGAAGGTGAAGGGGGCATCGGGTAACACGGGCAGGCAGCCACCCAAACGACCGAAACCTGAATGCTCACCCAGGATCATCCTGGTATTTCCTCTTTTATGCGTTCTCCTCCTTCTCCTCCTCCTTCTTCTTCTTCTTCTTCTTTCTCCATTCAAGAGTAGTAGTCGATTTACTCCGATTCCGATTTTCCACGCGCCGATCCATCGTCAAATTTGCACTTGGATTCCGGGTAGACTAGCGGGTAGACGGATTTCGCGATGCGGTAGCGGCGATTCGAGGGTCAGTGAACGGATCAAAGATCAAAGAGAGGAGAAAAGGAAGTAAGTAGCGGCGCGACGCGACGCGGCTCGATACCGATCAATCGTGCGCGCAATTAGAACGGCAACCGGTCGGGAGTTTCGATTTCGTGCAGTTTGGAATGTCGACGTTCGGAGGGGTGCATAAATCTCCTCGCGTCACCTCAACTTTTCTAACGCTTGTCCCCGTTCGAATCCACCAAACCACTTCGACTTTGACCACGAGCTTCCTATTTATACCGCGAAATTCTTGGAAGGAGAAGGCAGATAGCATCGAACCGGCTATATACGAAACAGGAGTACCTAATAATTTTCCCCTGGATTCGTTTCCAGACTTCGTTATCATCCCACCATCGACCGCACGCAAATATTCGCGTTTCGATCAAACTTGTCCCCAACCTTGTCCTTCCTTCCTTCCTTCCTTCCTTCCTTCCTTCCTTCCATCTTCCACCACCGCTCCTCCTCCTTCTCTTTCTCCTTTCGCCCTCTCCCTTCGCCACAGCGGAAGGAAAGAGTCCCACTCTCCCATCGTGGACCATCGTGGTTGAATTTCGAGACGTTCGATCGTCGATCGAATAAAGGCGACGCAGACGTCGCGACAATTCTAGGAAAGTGATATTTGCCGCGGTTGCAATCAACGCTCGAGACGACGGCCAGACGAGGCAATGATAGATCAATCTAATTCGTATTCGGTCGATCCGTGACGCGCGTCACGAGCAATCGTCGCTTGTCCCTCTTTCCACTTCTTTCTCGCTCACGAGCATCCACACACGTACGCGTATGCGTGTTACTACGCGTCGTATCGATCTCGATCAATAACGATAAATAACGTTCAATATACGAATTCAATCTCACGGTTGAACGATGCATCGAAACTTTTCGAAATGGTCCTTCTTCTACGGGGACTAAACACGGGGACGAAAGAATTTCCGAGACTAGTCGGAAAAGAATGGATTAGTTACATCGTCGTCAAGGTTGAAAAGTTGATTTACCATTATAAAAGATATCAACGCGTCGTACGTCGTTTTTGTAACATAAAGTAAAACTAGTCTCGCACGTTAATACCGAAACTCGTTACCGTGTTCCGCGTTCGTCTCGACCTTTGATAAGGTAGAAACGATTGTTCCAATCGTGTTTTACCGTGGATAAAGCGGAAATAGTTTTCATTTTCCTTTCCTTTCCGAGAATCGGTAAACGTTTCGCCAATTTGATCAACGATCGTCCAACGATCGACTATTCTAACCGATTTTGTCGTACGTCACGACACACGGAATCTAGATCTAATGCATTTTTTTTTTGTTCTCGAGAACACTCGGGAACACATCTCTTACCTTACACTTCCCCTACTCACCGTGCTTTCGTCGCGTTTCAAACACTCGCGTAAAAGAGAAAAATAACAACAGAGATTCCGCAATATCTGTATTTTTTTGCATTGCAAAGATCGAGACGCATAGTAGTTTTGAAAGAGAAACGTTCAATCGACGTTTCCGTATCTCTCGTCGCTCTTTACGCGCCAGAAACGCGTGGTGGACGAGAAAAAGATGTAGCCGGAGAAGGACAGAGATAGGATAGAAATCAGCGAGATCAACGCCATCTCTGAAGCGTCGTGGATTAAACGCGACGTAGATAAAAAGAGGAAATAATAAGGAGAGAAGGATAGAGATAGAACGAGAATCGATCATCATCGCCATCTCGCGAGTATTTTTCGATACTTTTGAAAAGATAGACGCGGTATTCAATGGCGCTGATTTTCAATTCTGATTCTACTTTATCTACCGTCGAAAACATTTCGTTCGACGTGGTATCCGAGAGATGGCTCTGACGATTCCTTCTCACCTCGTCTCTGTCCTTTTCTCGTTATTTCCTCTCCTCGTCTGTATCGGGTCGTTTAATCTACGGCACTTCGGAGATGGCGCTGATCTCGCAATTTTTATCCTATTTCTGTCCTTCTCCCATTATTTCCTCTCCTTGTCCGTCATTGTTCTTGGCGCGTAATCGCGAGACGAGGTATAATACGGAATGTCAAACGAACGAACGCATTTTCGTTGTTCGTCTTTCGAAATTAAGACGCATCTTGATCTTTGCAAATGCAAAAGATACAGATATTACGGATTTCTTGGTTTTTCACGGGATGAAAGATTATCATGACGAAGAAAAGGAGCAGAAAGGAGTAACGCAAATTTATCCATCAATTCTCATTTTCGTTAACTAAAACAATTTTTCGCGATTGAAAAATATACGCGATAATTTGAAATTTGAAAGGATTTCCGTTTCGCGAGAATTTTATATAACATATAATATATATTATATAAGATACAAGTTGCAATATTTCGTCCAAAGGATGTTCCGTAACGAGAAAATATTCGTTCTATTTCTAATTTTATTTATCGCAATTTAATATCAAATTTCGCAAATCGGTAACGTTGAGAGTGACGTTGAAACGAAAAACGGGAAAGGGAGTATCTCGTAGCGCCCCCGAGTCACGGAACAAGAGGAACGGCATCGAATGTTAGATCTATCCCGCACAAAGGGAATAAACGGTGTGAGAAGCGAATAACGCGCGAAGTAGGGTTGCCACGACGATCCGATATAATGATCCGCGACTGTTGGTCGTTATCCAGAGCGCGATAAAACGGCGGCTGAATCCGAGAAGATCCGGAAGATTAATCATCGCTATACGTTTCCCGTCTCGACCACTGCACAATCTTATTTCTCGCATCGTAGCATCGTATCCATGTTCCAATCAAATTTTAACAAGGTGTACGCACGTTTCCTCCCTTCCTCCCTCTCTCTCCTACCTCGCTCGCATATTTATTCGCACAAGCGCGTACGAGCGTTATGTTTCGTATCGACGTTAAGGTCTTAATAAGACCTGAAAACTGAACAAAGGGATATAAGGAACGTAACGAAAGGATTCACGGTCACCGCATCGATGGGGGATGGGGGAGGGAGGGATAGGAAAAATGGCGCACCGAAGCCGATTACCCTCTTTATCCTTTCGAATCGTTATATCTTTTTTTTCCTTTCTTCCTTTCCTTCTTCTTCTTCTTCTTCCTCTTTTCGAATTTTCTTTGGTCCAACGCGATATAACGCGATCGCGGTTAGAAGGAGGGAATGATTCTCTGATCCGACGTCCTAATTTAATCTAATTTGAGATCGCAAGGGTGGTACAAGGGAGGAAAAGCGGATGAAAAGAAAAGCGATCGGGAAGAAGAGGAGAGAGAGGAGAAGGAGGATGCGTGCGTACGCGTTGGAACGGATACCACGATACCACGTATGCAGCCCGCGTACGATACATGGTACGAAACGGACGAGATTGGAAACAATAACGGTAGGGGGAGGGGAGGGGAGAGGGAAAGAGAATTCGGAGGATTACGAAGGAAGGAAGAGAAGGAGGAAGGATGGAGGAGAAAGTAAGAGAGAAGAAGAGGAACGTTGGGTCATAATAGGAGAAGAGTCCGGCGCCTCTCGCAGCATCACCACGTGGCATCAGGCCAACTACCGTCTTCTGATCAATATGCTTACAGCTAGCTTCCTTCTCTTTCCATCTTTTCCGCTGCTTTTCTACACCGACCGTCGCGAACCGCAAAAGTTACAGGCGCCATCGACACGACGCACGGCTTATCGCAACTGTTTTCATAAATCGAACAAATTTCTCTCTTGTTCTTTAAACGATCGATTTCTTTCTTCCCCTCCATAGGATGATAAACACCGTTCGCGATATCGAACGAAATCCATCGATCCAATCCCTCGATTTTTATCTTTTCACGATTTTTATCTTATTGTTTCTTGTACGTTTGTCCGTTTTTATTTATTACGGATCGATCGGACTATAAATTACGGACGTTTTCGGACCGTAGAAGAAGGAGGGCGAGGAAAACGGAAAAGGATCGCCAAGTACCACGCGTGAATCACGTGCTGCCTCTGCTCCGAAGCTCACTCTCCTCCCCTCCCTCTCCCTCTCTCTCTCTCTCTCTCTCTCTCTTACGTCCGTTTATTCCATACCATTTCGTTATCGTTCGAAAAGTTGGGAGGAAAGGGTGGTTTCGAAAGAAGATTTCTCTTTTCGGTAGCAGCGAAGTAATGGATGATTTTGAATTTTGGTACTCGATGATAACGAATATGAAAAAGGGAAATAAGAGAGAAGAAAGAAAAGAGATGTGGTAGATTGGTAGGAAGATGTGGTAGGAAGAAGGAATATAGAGTAGAAGGAGTTGCGGCGCGGCGCGGCGAAACGATTTCGAGCGTAGCGTATAGGAGGGATCAGCTACGTAAAGTTATCGGGGAGTTTAGCCGATTGTTGCAATATCTAGGTATATCTATGCGATGGGTGGGTGGATAGCGTTTCGGTGGTGGTATNACAAGCGTGCTTCGGTCTTTATAGGGGTCTTTTGGCGTTTCGTCGTTATCGTGAATGATACCGGCGAGCCAAGTAAAACGAGGAGAAAGAAAGGGGATCTATCCATCTGTCTGTATATCTGTCCGAATACAA
>NW_006263812.1:54248-63280 GCF_000469605.1 Apis dorsata | reverse complement strand
AAGGAGGAGGAGGTGGTGGTGGGGGTGGAGGAGGTGACTCGCCGCCGAGATGCACCAGGTGTCGGTGTACGGAGCAGGACTCGATTCGAACGCAGATCGAAACGAGAGATTGTGGGAGAAGATCGAGTACAGGGATCGGCGTGCCTGTGAATCTTCTTCCACCTCGACGACGTCTTACGTCGATTCCCCCGATCGATCGCCATGCCGATCTTCTCGCTCTCCGCTCCCCTCTACTCGCGTTTTCTTCAGATACAGAGGATCCCTCGTACCTTCCAACGTTTTCCTCATAGGGTTGGCGCTGTGCTGCCTGACCTTCTCCCCCGTGCAACCCCGACAAAATCATCATCATCAAACTTGTCCAGGTTGTCCGCATCAGCACCAACAACAACAACAACAACAACAACAACAACATCAACATCAACAACAACAACATCAACATCAACAACATCAACAACAACAACAACAACATCAACATCAACATCAACAGCAGCAGCAGCAAGAGGGGAAGAGAGAGGAAGAGGAACGACAAGAGCGATATATCGGCCGGGAGACGTATGAGAGGGGGGGCGGCGGTTGGGAAAGAAAGGAGGATACCGCCGCGCCCACCCCGGATGACTTGAGATTGGAGGCTATCAAGCATCAAATCCTGACTAAACTCGGGCTGAGAACGCGACCCGATGTGAATAGAACTTTGGCCACCGTACCCAGGCATTTGGCTCTCGAGACCTTGTACAGGGCCGAAGCGCAATTCTCCCGCTATCCGTTGCCCGACAACACGAGAAACGATCGTCGCGAGAACGTTTACTCGACCGAGTTTCTTTACGGCGGCAACGAGTATTCGTATTCGAGGAATCTCGATCGACGAGTGGACGACGATTCTGCCAAGGATAACGGGAGAATCGCTTCTTCTTACCGGGGGGAGTACGAGGGGGGAGAAGGCGAGGATCGAGAACCGGAAGAAGAGATAGACGACTTTTACGCGAGAACCTCGGAGATCATCACGTTCGCCGAACCTGGTAAGTATTCTCCCTTTCCGATCGATATCCGGATCGATATTCGTTCCATCTCGGTCGCACGATCGGTCGAGTCGAAGCGCGCACGCGCCCAACTTCATTCGCATCCACTACTCACCCTTTCGCACCATCCCGATCTCTCTCGACTCGAACTTTTTTTTATCTATATATATTTCCCCCCCCCCCCCTTTTCACGAACGATATCAACGCTCGAAAATCGAACCGTTTTGCACGTTTTGTTCTCCCGAGAGAAAACGATCCAACGCGTACGCGTTGGAAAGGGAGCGTGTACGTATACGATGGGTCGATTCGTTCGATCCATCCTCCGGTTGAATCGGCCTGTTGCTCGAGTCGCGAGCGAATGAATTCGCGAGCGAAAGGACGACGAGAGTTATTACCGTGGGACACGGAATAAGCGAGAGAGAGAGAGAGAGAGAGAGAGGGAGAATATACGCAGAAAACGTCACGAACCGACACCTTGGATCGCATGCATGCGTGGCCACACGGGTACAGCCACGTGGCCTCGTAGATATGGGTGTCGCGCCACGACCGTCTATAGTTCGTTCCGTAGTTCAGTAACTCTAAGTTTAACAATAAGGGTAATAGAGCTTAACTCGGAAGGTAGAAGAAAGAAGCGAACGATTTCGTCAACGTATCGTATCGCGACGAATCTATCGTCGTCATCGCGGGATGATTCGATTCGAGTTTACGATAAGTTCTTGGTCAACGATCAAGGATCCCCTCGCGATCCCCTCTCGCTCCATCGATCCACGCGTCGCCCTAATTAACCCTAATTNTTTTTTTCCCCCCCTCCACCGCTCGAGATATTTCGCCTCTTCGCCGATCACGATCACGTGATTTTTTTTTTTTCATCGATTTTCGTCGTTCGAGTTCCGCCCTCGCGCTTTCTCCTCCTCCTCCTCCTCCTCCTCCTGCTCCTCCTCCCCTTTCGATCCAACGCGAAACGAAACAAGTGGGATGTTGTTGGGAAGCCATCGATTATCAGCATCGTCGCAATCTCGTCGTTTGGATCGTATCGGCCATAGCCGAATTCGTGGTCGTCGCCCCGAGGCGACGCACATTGATTGCTCGATAAACGCGTTACGATATATCGCATGCGTGATACTTTAAACGTTAATATTTCCCGTCACTATACATAGCTGGCGAACACGTCATTCTTTTTGAAGAAACTAAAGAAACTATAAAGCGCCATCGCCTCTTCGATATCGATCCCTATAGCAACGTGGGAAGACACTTTTGACCTATATTCTCGTTTTTTTAAGTCATGGGATTTTGTTCGCGAATATCGCGAGAATGGTCGATGAAACAGCGAGTTTCGCGTCGTATCGTAAATCTCTACGGCGATACGTACGACGCGATTGAATCGCGTCGTAAAAAAAAAGGGAGGGAGGGCGTCTCTCTCAAAAGTTAAATCATAACCACATCCCGTAAAATTTCGTTAACGCGCTATCTTTTTACCGCACGTCCGTGAAAATATCGATTCGTCTCTCGATTGAATTCTCCTCTGCATTCCTCTAATCTAATCGTTCCGTTACATCCGTTTCCTTCCTTCCTTCCATCCTTTCTTCCTTTCTACTTTCACTCGTTCGAGGCGGAGAAGATGTCGACAGTAAACAGCGGCATCTTTTTCTTAGAAAGGACAAGTTCTCCAAGAGATCGAAGAAAAACGGATGGAAAGGTACTCGGAATTTATGTAGTGAACGGGAACAAACACGTTGCAACGTTATGGAGACGAATCGAAATTAAGCAGGAAAAAAGATCGATAAATCGCTTCGCCGAGTTAAATTCTCTCCCCATAGGGAGAAGAGTTTTCAAGAGTTTAAAGTAGGGAGTAAAGAGAAAAATGCGATAAGACTGGAAAAGACGAATGTTATACGCGAAATCCGAAAAACGAAATCGATCGCTTTGAACAAAAATCGAATTTTCTTACTATTTCGAGATACGCATCTTACAATTTTCCTAACCATCAAGGCGAACGAATATCGCCATCCTACGTAATTTCCATCTATTTTTTCCCCACGTTACTCGGATCAAAGATTAGTTAATTTTGACGATTTTGATACAAAATCGTTGATTCTCGTATTTAAGAGAAAAAGTAGAAATTTTCATCGTTCTTAAGAGAAAAATAATTGCGTCGTTATCGTTTATGCCTTACACGCGTAGAAAATTAGATGTTTCGTTGGTTCGCATGTCTGGCTTACGTTCCACGCAACGCTTCGCCAATAATTATTCCGTTCTGCTTAATCGGTTCAACCGAATATCTGTATTATATCCATTCGATCGAGAAGCGTAGAGAGCCAATACTTTTTCTATCAATTTCAATCCGTGGAGATGGAGATAGATTCGATTGATTTTCCATCTCAACCTCGTATCTTCTCTTTACGAAGATATCAGCCTTCTTTTCGATATTCTTTCTTTCGAGGTCGATCGCGCGACTCTACTTACGACGGGCCCGATCGTCCTTTTCATCGCTTAAAAAAAACGCGTTCGATCGTTCCTTCGTTCCTTNNNNCTCCCTTTCTCTCTCTCTCTCTCTCTCTCTCTCTCTCCCCCTCCCCTTTTCTCGTTCTCTCGGATTATTTCGCTTTACGGCGCTCGATAAAATCCCGATGCATCGTCAAAGTTAGCCGCTTCTCTCGAGCATGTAACGAGACTGTCTTTCCTTGCCGTCTATCGAACGATTCGATTTAAAAGCGATCGCATTACGACGTTATGCGACCTCGCGAATATCCTCGCGAGTTGTGCATGGGTTATTGCATGTGCAAAAGTATACACACGTACATTTGTCGATTTTATTAAAATAAATAAATAAATAAATATTGCTAATGAGAAATGGCTTACGGGTGCCTTGAAACAATTACAAAAGACAAGACACCCGTAGCGATAGCGACACCCTTAGCGGTCGTTAGTTTTAGATATTGCTGCGCATAGCTAAAAATCGATTTACGGAGTCGGAAATTTTTCTGTCCCGATAAAATTCTAATCTCTCAGCTTTTTCTCCGCTTTTTCTCTCTTTTTTTTTTTCTTTTTCTTTTTCTTTTTTTCCTTTTCCTTGTCACTTACGGCTAATGCGATTCTCGCGTAACGTAAAAAAAAAAAAAAAAAAAAAAAGAAGAAAAAGGAAAAGAAACGATAATAATCGCGTTTTCTAATTCGCGAGAAAAGCGAAAGAAAAAGAGAAAAGTGGGCGGGATGAATAAGTTAGGCGCGCGTACGTGTATCGACGTAATAATAATAATAATAATAATAATAATAATAATAATAAGAAAGAAAATAGTGGACGGAATATATCCGTTTCGTTATTCGTTCGAACGTTAATCATCGTCGGGGAAGATCTCGTCGTCGTAGACGGAACGTTTCTTACCGTACAAGTTGGCCATTATACGTGCTCGACGACTCGCGTTCTTCTCTTTCTAAAAGAGAACTTGGCGACGACTCCGTGGAACGCAATTCCCCGTGAAAGCTCGGCCGACCAGTAAGCAAGACTCGTGAATCGTAACTCGTAACTCGTAACTCGTAACTCGTGATTCATCGTGCTTACTCGTGCGTGGCAATCGTGACAAACAAAACGGAGATCCTTTTTAACACGGCCCAGACAAATATCGAGATTATTCTCTCTCCCCTCCCCCACGAGACGCGCCTCTATCTCTCTTTCCACGCACCGGGGGATGATTATCCACTGAATTGTACGAGTTCGTGAAACAATCCAAGATACCAAGCGGACGAGGACGAGGACGTAGAAGCATAGTTCGCCTTATCTTAGAAATCGTCGCGTTCTATCCTTCGCACGGAAAATAATAATAACAACAATAATCGCCTCTCTCTCCTCTCTCTCTCTCTATCCGAAGCAAAGCGAATCGAGCGGATCGAGTTCGTTCAACTTTCGGCGAAAGATTGGTCGGACGTGGTCGTACGACACGCACCGCGAAACGAAGATTCCGTCCATTTTTCCTGTGGATAGTTGTTATTATCGTAGGAGGAAAGAAGAGAGAAGAGAAGAGAAGAGAAGGTGGGTAGGTAGCGATAGGAGAAAGAAGAAAGAAGGAAGGGTGCGATGGTGGCGTAGAAAGGTCGGAACAGGGAGGCTGGCGGGATGTTCAAAGTGGGATGGTGAACGGTTCTCGGTGCGTTGGAGTGGGACAGGGTCGAACTCATGGACGAACGAGCCGACGGATAGGATGGCTGGCGCCTGTAGTCAGATCGATGCACGTGGCTCCAGCTGGGCGCCGCTCTTCGTACATCTCCTACTACACACCCCCCTTTATTCCCTCTTGACTCTCCTCATCCTGCCGCACTACACTATTCCCCGTTCTAGGATACAAAATCAAGGGTGTGTTACTTCGTCTTTTCTCCCCCCTGCCTTTACCTCGCCAAATCTACCCTTCTTTCTTTTCTTCTCTTTTCTCCTCCTCTTTTATATTTTCTTTCCTTTATCTCTCTCTCTCTCTCTCTCTCCCATCTTTTCTTCGCGATACGATACGATACGATTCCATCATATCATGCACGATGGAAGATGAAAGAACGTTTCTTTCGTTCGTGTAAGAAAAAACAAAATTTCAAATTTCTCTCGGAAGAGGAGGGGAAAGATCATTTTTCGCCTCGATTCCAATCCTATTTCCCAATGATAATTTCGTCGATTCGTTCAACGAATCGTGTCAAATTTCATGGGATGGTCACAAAGATGGTCGAAACGGATCTTGCTTCGATACGGTCGAAGAAGGGAGAAAGGGAGAAACGGGCAGCAAACTTTGTTGTTGTTGCGAAATGTTTTCTCTTCGAGAGAAAATTATCTCTCGACGAAAGGATCGGAGGATTCGTTTAATCGTTAACCAGGCTTGGAATGTTTTGGCTTGGGAAACGCCCCGTTTCATCCCTCTGCCCTTCTCCTTTCTCTCTCTCTCTCTCTCTCTCTCTCTCTCTCTACCTCCTTCTCCTTCGCATCCCTCCGCCCGTCTCCTAACCCTTCTTCTCCTCCCGTCTCGCCAACCCCTTCCCACAATCGAATGCGTTTCATATTTTCCGCAGAGTCAATCGATCAACTTTACGACTCAAAGCGACAAGCTTTCCATTTTTCTAAATTAAACGTACGCGACACGTATCTATACACGTATGTACGCGATCCAACAGATCGAACGATCCCGCGTTGAAAATTTTGAAAGAAGATACCTCCTTTTGGACGCGCGGATGTCGATCGAACACGCGGTCCACGGACGATAACGTGGTCTTTCGATGTAACCAACCTATGTCCTCCCCCTCTCTCCGATCTTACGAACTCCGATCTTTCGCGGTCGTGACAATGGCAGAAAGATTGGAAAGCTAGGACGAATCGATCTCGCTTCTCGCGACACGTGATCGTAAAATATCTTGTTGTCGCGATTCCCCGCGATGATAACGCTAAGCGTACCGCGAGCTAGCGACCACGTGGCGGCGATAGATCTGGATCAGGGTTACCGGCAACCACCGGCCTATATCTGACCCTCTTATTTGACCGACCGCGTATTACGATCAATCGCCTCGACAATTCTCTACAAGATATAAGACGATATTATCGAGCAACGCATCGATATCGCGTCGTTCTCCGTAATTAGATTCGCACCGAGGTCGACGCGAGTTACGATCGTGGACGTGGCGAGAAAATCGGTGCATCTCCCTTCCTTCCTTCCTTCCTTCCTTCCTTCCTTCCTTCCTTTCTTTCCATCCCTTCGCGCCTCTCTCTCTTATCGCCTAATAACTTTAAACGGGTTTTACGCGTGTCGATACTCGATCGTTTTCACGCGAACCTCCTAGAATTACTCCCTCCCCTATCTCACTCCACCCCACCTCCTTTTCACCACCGCGATACGATCCATCTTTATCCACCTCGCGTTCGCGTGTTGAAACATTTATCCAATCTTAATTTCGATTCGATCGAAGAAACTCAGTTTCCGAGTGAAATCCTTGACAAATATTTCTCTCTTATGGCATTTGTCTCGAATATGGAAACGAAAAAAGTTGGAAATTAATATCCCAACATCCTTTCTTTCTTTTTCTTTTTTCCTGTGCTATTCCTTTTTGTTCTTCTGTTCTTTTTCGATCTTCGTTTCCCACTTCGCGTTAAAACTTAGGCCGGACGAACATCTCGAATGGACGACTCGACGACGAAGAGAGAGACCTCTCTTTTCTTCGGTCGCATCAAATTTACGAACGTGTTTTTTTAGGAGATGACTCGCGTTAATTTATTTCATCTACGAGCAATCGCGGTACGGAATAGAAGAAAAAAGAACTCGAGATATTTTTTTTTCCCCAACAATTAACGAATCTTTCTCTCGTACGATGCTCTTCCGTACGAGATTCAAAGCAGCATAGAGTGGAAAAACGATACGAGTAAGTAGATCCAAGATCGAGAAAGTTCGTATTCCATTTCTCCATTTCTCTCTCACCATACATACGCTCCTTTCGAGAGACGACTCTAAAAACTTAAAACGCATTTAAAGCGTATTTAATATCCACTGTTAAATCTCATCTCCTGGACGAATCTTATCAACTAGGTCCACGTACTACGCGGTTAAACGATTTCGTCGATTCGACCGATCGATAAAGTTTTATTTAACTTTTCCACCCATGATCGTTCCATTCGCGAGTCGAAAGTTCGATCGATGCGTAAAACTCGATCGGATCGAAATTACGAATTACGATGCACGATGTAGGTAAAATTTTGGACGAAAAGATTATCGGCTGGGAGTGGAATATCTCGAGGTGGAATCATCCCGATCATCGACCGGATGGATGATTAACAATCGCGAAAGATGCGAAATCTTTGTTAAAGCGAGAAAATGGGAATGTAGATTGAGTGGTGTGTCGCATTGCGGCGCAGCGGCAAAAGTACCCGATGCACCGACCTCGAAAAGTGCGACACACGATGCTCTCGAAACTCGAGCGAGGCCGGACCAAAGTCGTACAACGCCCCTCTCGATTCATCGCTTGTGTCGCGACCGCCGCTACGCTCTTACGAATATCCTGATATTTCCAATCATTTTTCCTATTATCCGTACCTTCTCCTACCTTCTCCTTATTCAACGCGTGAAATATTTCATTTCACGCGTCATCATCCGGTTACAACTGGGGAAAGAGAAAAGGAAATATCGGATATCGAGATATCTGTTTATATAGAGCAAATATCTCTAATATATATATATATATATATAGATGTATTTTCTTCTTCTATGCACTCATGCGGATAAGAGAGAGAGAGACGATTCATCGAAATCCTTTGAATAGGATTCTTCTAGGATTCTTTTTTCCCTTTACGATTTAGAAATGGCGTAGATAGAATCGAATCGAAAATTGACTAAAAACTAGCTGCTTCCAACGATCGTTGTCCATTTTCAACGTATATTTTCTTGAATCAAAATACGATTACGTGATGAAATTATTCCGAAAGTTCGAAAAGGGGAATCTCAATACATCGATGGAAAGATGAATCTATCGTTTCGATTCACGTTTTTGATTTGTCTTCGAAAAAAGAATTGCTCTCTCCTCGTAACATCTGTAGATTAACATCTGTAGATCTTAGAGGAATCTGTAAAAAAGAATCCACGAGATCAAAGATCTCTTTAATGAGAAAACAGATCTAATCTAATAAGTTAAAAATTAGGAAGAAGATAAAATCGAGTGGATAAAAATTGATTAATATATCCAGAAAGAAAGAAAGAAAGAAAGAAAGAAAGAAAGAAAGAAAGAAAAAAATAGGGAGGAATTTCAGAGCGAATCGAAATACGTGCGTGCGTGCGTGCGTGTTTGCGCGTATATCGGTTGGTCCATACTCGAAAGGTTAAACGAGTAGAGCCAAGAGATCGGTAGGTTGAATATCTCCTTGGTTGGCGTCACGACGCTCTTAGACGTCGGGGTAGCATCGAGGGTGTGGATGTCGTTGATTCCAGTAGGGGAGTCTCCGATTGTGTCTATGTCGTTGTTGGTTTGAGCGACGATATCGGTGTCGGTGTCGGCGTCGGCGTCGGC
>NW_006263812.1:49929-54024 GCF_000469605.1 Apis dorsata | reverse complement strand
CGGTGTCGGTGTCGGTGTCGGTGTCGGTGTCGGTGTCGATGTCGGTGCCTACAGGCTGCGTACGCAAGGGTAGGAAAGCAAAGAAAGGTGGGAAAGAGAGAGAAAGAGAGAGAAAAGAGAGGGAGGAAGGGGAAGGAGAGAGAGAGAAAGAGAGAGAGAGAGAGAGAGAAAGAGAAAGATGGATAAGGAACGAAATGAAAGGGATAAAGTGGCGAAAGAGGGAGGTTGCGGGGAATGGAAGGAGGAAGGCAGACGGGTGGCAGACACCCCGTGCTTATCCTCGTCTCTCCAACGGCTCTCGATCCGTGACTCACTAAACCGTTAAGGGATGAAGCCACGTTGCTTTCACAGTATGCGCACACATCGATACGGATATTTAGAGATCCGTGTGCGTTAACTCGTTCGTGTTCTCCTCTACGCGTGTATTACTCGATAGCTTCGATGTATCTCTTGTTACGTTTCTACACCAACAACTCCTCTTCTATTTCATCGTCGTAATTTCCCGTGTCTACGCGAATCCCTGTGTCTCCAACCAACACATTGTCCTCGGTATCGTCACGAGCTTTGCGAGTCGCCGCGCCGCGCCGCGCCGCGTTGCATTTTGCTCTCTCTCTCTTTCTCTTCCCCTTTCTCATCTCATCTATGTATCATTTTTTCTCTGTTTTTTTTTTATTTTTTCCTTTTTTTTATTAGATAATTTTCGATAAATTAATTTTCGATAAGTTAGATCGTTCTTTGAAGGAAAAAAAACTCATTTCGAAGCGCGAAAACAACGAAAATTATACGTTCGAACGTTCGATGAAAGATGTTTCAAACGCGAAGATTATATACGGTAGAAAAGTAGAAAAGGAGAAAAAGATGAAAAAGTAGATAATAATAGGGAGACGAGAGGCTTTTGTTGGCGGATTTTGTTCTCTTTTGACGAGAGAAATATGCTTGTTGTTCGTAGGACGCACGCTGAATGGACAACCGTTACTAGAATTCCCGATGTCGAGCGGAGAGCCCGCCTTGGAACCGCTCAGGATCAAGAGAGCAACGCTTTGGACGAGAGTCGAATTCAGGCACGGTCATCATTATCAACGGAATCGACAGAGTCAAACTAATCAGAGAAATATTACTCTGTGGGTGTTCAGAGTACGTTGCGGCAATACGACGCATTTGCGTGGAAAGGTAACTTTACATTTTCTTTTTTCGCAAATAATTATATATATATAATTATATATCGTAACAGATAATAACGGAATAATAGGAGAAGAACACTTTCGCCCGACTCGTATGAATTTAATCGCATTATAAACGCATCGCGATCTTAAGTCGTTTTACCGATCTTTCGTCCGATATTACTTACCGGTAGGTTGTACGGTTGTCAGGTTTCAGCCGATTCAGGGGAGCTTCTCGTAACACCAATCTAGGATAGGCGATGGAGAGAAGTAAGAGGGAGGGGGAGGAGATTCCAAAGGTCGTTTCGCTTTTTTCGCGAGAAACGCGATGCTAGGGAATCGTGGTGAAACAAAAGTGGTGAAATTTCACAGGAACTTGGCCAATACCTGGAAATGGTCACGTCCCTCGGAGTGAACGTCGGGCAATTGGGTTGGCTGAAATTCGACGTTACCAAAGTTGTGAACAGTTGGTACACCACGAATCGGGACACCGCGAGGGACAAATTGACGTTGCTCGTCGATTGTACCGGATGTGGCTCGCACGTCTACGTATCCACATTTGACGGGCACTCCCCGCGCGTGATCGAATCGCCATCTTTAAACGCCAAAGGTATACACCATTGCTCTCATTGAATCTCGGGCGGGCAGGCAACACGATTCGTCCCATCGACACGATTCATCGACACGAGCGATGATACTACGTTTTCCAGGTACTCAAGATCCGGACAGGCCTTTCCTCGTCGTGCGTACGGATCCAGCGGCTGTGAAACGGGTTAGAAGGCGGGCGATCGAATGTAGCGGCGCTATAAAGGGCCAATGCTGCAAGCAAAGATTCTACGTCAACTTTTCTCAACTCGGTTGGGACGATTGGATAATCGCACCGCAAGGGTAAGAGAAATTCCGTGGACAAATTTCTTCCGATATCCCGCGCGATGCTTTCGCGCGGGTGTAGAGCGTGACGCGCTCCGCTCATTCCTACGGTATCCCGAGTGAAATCCAAGTGTCGCTTCCAAGTGTAACGGAAAAAAAACCTAAACCCTCTTCGCTTACCACCAATTATCGCAAACGGAATTGTCCCAAGCTTAACGAACCGTTCTTCGCGCGGTGAAGCACGCACATGTCAATTTGCACGCCAGTTTGCACTCCAGTTACCATCTTCTCCTCTCTCTCTCTCTCTCTCTCCTCTCCTCTCCTCTCCTCGAATCCTCCTTTCTTTCGACTTTGCGACAACGCGGAGAATAATCCGATAATTATTCGATTATGCATAGGTATTACGCGAATTACTGCAGGGGAGATTGCGCGGCTGGCCACAGAACACCGGACACTTTCCTCAATTACTACACCCACGTGATCGAGGAATACAGGAAGATGGATCGACTGGCCGGTATGCAGCCTTGTTGCGCTCCTCTCAAGTTTTCCCCGATGTCGTTGATCTACTATGGTCCTGATTCCAACATCATCAAAAGAGATTTACCCAAGATGGTGGTCGACGAATGCGGTTGTCCTTAAAAACGTCTAGCTTTCTTTTCCTTCCTTTCTTCCTTCCTTTCTTTCTTCCTTTCTTCTTTTCTTCCTTTTTTTCTTCCTTCCTTTCTTCCTTCCTTTCTTCCTTCCCTCCTTCCGTCCTCCTCTTGCCTTACGAACGGTTCCACCGGTCGATCAAATCTTCTATAAAAAAACCTTTATATAATCGATGAACGCGTTCCCCCGAAAATCGTCTATCCCCCATCGATGACCGCGTTTATCGTTACCATCGTCGTGGTGTGTCGTGGTATACGTAGCGTTCTGTGCGTACTTACTTTGTCTTGCCGGAACTCGACTACTACTATTCCAAATAACTCGATGCTCGATACTCGATAATAGATAAGAATCGACGCGTTCTTATTCCCGATCGGTGGCAAAGCGGAACGAATTATCGGTTTTAGATGAACGGCTAGACGAACCGACGATCGTTCGCATTCCCGATCCATCGGATATTTATCGAAGAGTAACGAGCAAAGATATCGAGAAAAAAGGAAAAAAAAAAAAAAAAAAAGGTAAAAAGGAGCCACGATTCGGCTTACCTTACCTTCGTCGACCTCCATGTTTTCTAACTTAGTACTACTTGGCTTAGTTTCGTTGATAAGATAAATCGTTCGCGCCGTTTAAAATCTATAAAGTATCCATCTCCGAAAAGGAAGATATTATGATAATAATAAATAAAAGATAAATGTGCGTATGTGCGTGCNTGTTCGTTCGTTCGTTCGTTCGTTCGTTCGTTCGTTCGTTCGTTCGTTCGTTCGTTCGTTCGTACGTTCGTTCGTTCGTTCGTTTGTTTGTGCGCGCGAGTGTAAGTACTTATATATAGATGGATGAGTAAAAGCGTGAAAGTAAAGTAAAAACGCGAGAACGGTGCGAACGAACGACCATAAATCGATCGGAAATAAGATTTCCGATCGTCTCGAGAGACGATTATCGCTAAAAAAAAAAAAAAAAAAAATGTTCCGATTCGTTTCGTATTGTTTCTAACGATGGTTGAAAATTAATTCAAGGTGCTCGTGGTAAGAAGCTACGAGGATTATACTTACGTTCCGATTGAATTGAATGAACAAACTTCTTACCAAGAGCCTTTGATCCTTTATTAAGAAGGTATAAGATATGATAAGAAAAAAAAAAAAGAAAAAAAAAAAGGAATAAAGAGAAAAAGAACGAGAAATGGAGAAAGAAACTGATGAAAGTAACGAAAGTGATCCCATATTTACGATTTATGTATTACATATGTATATTATATACACATATACACAGACACACGAGGTGATTCAGCCGAGTATAAATATTTAAATACGAGAAGCGTAAAATTTAAGTGTAAACTATAAAACTCAATCTGATTGCCTTGTTTTATATGCGAAAGTAATAATACGTTAGAAAGTATCATTGAAACCGGTTTGAAAGGTAT
>NW_006263812.1:49280-49920 GCF_000469605.1 Apis dorsata | reverse complement strand
TAAAACGATTTAAATTGAAAAAGGTAAAAAAAAAAAAAAAAAAGAAAAAAATATTATATTGTAAAATGCATGGATAATACGCGATATAGATTTAAATATATATATATATATATATACGTATATACGTATGTATCTACATTTGTATATACATATGTGTATATAGATATGTGTATATAAATATAGATACGTACACAGGGGTAAGAGGTGAGAAACGAAAGAAAAAGAAAGGAGAATGAAAAAAAGAAAAAAATATTTGACGCGTTATATTAGGGATTATATTGGGGAGGGTTTGGGATAATAGATAGGACGGGGTGGGCGTTCTCAAAAGTTCAAACAGATTTAAAAAAGCGAAAAAAGAAAAAGAAAAAGAAAAAGGAAAAAAAAAAAACGATAATTCTTATTTATCGAATTTAACTTTAATCGATAATATTAATTCCGTGTAACGTTACCGATAGAACGAAAGAATCGTTGAAAACGTGACAAATACCTGTTATAAAATAACTCGATAACTCAAAGTTATAAAATAACTTTATAAAGTTCCAATATTTCTTATCAAATTTTCAATCTGCCAATCACAAAGAGGGTATTATAGAAAATTTGCACGCGAATTTTACGCGCGCGTTATGTACGTTTGTAACAC
>NW_006263812.1:42492-44680 GCF_000469605.1 Apis dorsata | reverse complement strand
AGAGAGAGAGAGAGAGAGAGAGAGCATACGTACGCATATGAGAGAAAGAAAAACGATGTAAAGAAAAGAAGAATATATGAGAAATTATAACGATTCACAAATAATGATGTAGGGAGAAAAAGATAGAAGAATGAGAAGATTTGGCAAAATTCGATAGTTTGATTTTCTATAATACGTGAACGCGATCGTTGATCGAAACAAAAGTTGGAAAAGTGTGTATAGCAAAGATCGATCGAGAGTGTAATTAATCGTTGTCAAATTATAAGATGGAGCGCAAAATATGTTTGCGATCGATATAGTTTGAAAAACAAACGTATTGTCAATCATACGTACATTTTGCAACAATGAGAAATTATTATCTCGGGTATTTTGTGAAATTATATAGTTTTGGGTTTGGGGCAAATGAAAGACTGAAAAAAATTGTTTGACGACTTCATTCAATTTTTTTATGCGGTATATACCGAAATATCGTATTTTATTTATCTCAATTATGAAACAACGTAGAATAATATAATCCATCAAGATTCGTTACATTGCGCAATCGCAATCGCAATGCCAATGTATTTAACGCTAATAGATCGCGTTATATTGTTATATATGTTTCGTGTATAAATAAAAACGAAAGTTACTAATTATTACTTTTTCGTCTTGTTTCAAAATGGGATAAATAATTCATTCGATTTCTTAATTTTTTTTATGAAAAGATCAGGAAAGGATTAAAAAAAAAAAAAAGTAACAGCACGCTTGCAATTTCATTCAACCGATATACAAATACACATATACACATAAACACGCATACGCGCATGCACGCATCACGCACGCACCACACACTCACACACGCACACACGCACTCACACATACACACACGTATATTTAATCGATCGAAAAACACGGTATTTTCCTTTTTGTTTTTTCGTAAGCCGCGATCGAATTTGATCGATGATCGATTCCCTAAATATATATGTAGAATTTGCGATGCAGAATCAAAGTGCCTTATCACGATTTCTTCGTACCGTGAGAGCAACACGTGGTATATTGCACTCGCATACTTGGACAGAGAGACGAGAGGAATCAACGTTTTCCTCAATTTCCGTTCGATTCGTTTATCGTCCTATAATGCGATATCATCTTATATGTATAATGTATGCATTTAAACGCGTGTTTTTTGCAATTATATTTCGGATCTGTAACAGATAACCGATCGGGTTCACGTTTTTTTCCAATCGTTTCATAATAAAGTAGTTGCATATCGATATGGATAGATGTAAAATGAAAAAATGAGAAACGTGAGAAAGACGAGAAAAAAGAAGAAGGGAAAAGGATCGATAGATAGATAGAATAGGGGAGAATAGAAGGAAATGAAAGGAAAAAAGAAAAGAACGAGAAGCAATAGCGATAAAAACGACAGCACAATTGACAATTGCAATAAAAAAATTAGGAAAGAATATAACGACGAATGTTTTGCATGTAAGCAATGAAATGTAAGCAAAGATGAGAGAAGAGAAAAGAAATTGAAAACTTTACCGCCTATTTATCGATTTCGTTACTCTTACGATCGCGGTCTGTCGTTTTAAATTTTTCTCGTACCATATATTATAAATAGAGAAAAATGGTAGAAAATTATAAAAAGAGGATCACGTTGATTAAAATTACCACACGATTACGATGTTCTCATTCATGTCCACATTTTTGAAAAGTTAATCGATCGCTAAACGATCGTTGTAACGATCGTCCGTTGTTTCCTTTTCAATCAAAAATCGAATCAAATCGAATCATCGAACGTCCATGTATACGATATTCGTATCGTCGCTTAATCGCGCTTCGATCGCGTTTAACAGCGATTCGATCGGAAGAAACCCGTCCAAATGCAATACCTATTTATTACTCGTGATTAACCAGCATCGTCTATCCCCCGCCCCTCCCTCTATCTTTTTTCGATTTAACATCTTTATCTTTAATTCGATTTCATTCGTTTAATCCTTCGTCATCGTCTTTAGGATCGATTGATCGACATATGTAAAGTATTTACACACTCATTTGCGCAAAATCTATCTACCATCGCATCGATAACGAACAAAAGGACAGAGAAAATGGCTACGCTATTCTTCGAATTTGCCGCATCAAATATTTAGTACTTTTTCGTACTTACTCGTTAATTTTCTTTTTATATCATTCATTTATATCTCTT
>NW_006263812.1:38417-42393 GCF_000469605.1 Apis dorsata | reverse complement strand
TCTCTCTCTCTCTCTCTCTCTCTCTCTCTCTCTTCTCCTCTTCTCTTCTCACCCTCTCTCTGTTTCTTTCTCTTTGTACATTTGTCCATCTGTCCGTCCGATCGCTTGTGTCTATTTGCACATTTGCCTATATACTTGCATGTCTTTCCAAATCTTTCTCTGTTTCCCTTTTAGTGATAAATAATAAACCAATATTAGATTACAATTCTAAACCAATAATTTCGCGTATAATAATAATGATCCGGTTTTGAATATCTATGTTATATACATATATATAACTGGGATAGCGATCGAGAATGAAAAAACGGAGAAGCGTGCAAATCTCGTTCGTGCGATCGCGAATCGTTTCGTGACAGGCATATACATAACATACTTAAATACTTTGTCTCGAATTAAGATCTCTGCTTCTATTATCTTGTACATAAATCTCGAAACATTCGCGATCAGCTTCCTTTGTAATTAATATTGTATTAAATCTAAGTGAACGTATTAGCTATAATTATTCCTACGGTGAACGTGAATGCTTTAGCTAACGTTTGAAGCGTGTGTTAATCGATTTACGCGCATTATTATTGTTAACGATATACAATTGTATTTACTTTTATAAAATAATGTCGAATATTGTAATTAAAATTCTATACCAAAAATACCATTCTGTATCCACGAGAGACAAATAAATAAAACAGATGAAAACAAATCGCGTTTAAACAATCTATCTTGTATCCGAACGTTCGAACGTTCTTCGCGCAATACATTTTCTATTTATTTGTTATTATTATTATTATTATTATTATTATTATGGAAATCATTTTTAAATACGGAAAATATAAAAATTATAAAAATTTTATGTTATGAAAATTATGATTCTTCTTTAATCATTACTTCTTTCTCATAATTAATAATTTTATTGTTGCTATTCGAACGAATCAATCTAATCGTTTATCATTCGATTATGGAATGTAGAAGATTTGAGAGAAATTTTCTATATTAATTATTAATAAACAAAAAAATTTCGTGTTAAAAAAAAATTCGACACGAGAAGATTTTTAATTCCAAATGCGAATCTAAAGATGCACAAATATTATTATTAATAAAAAAGCTTGTAAATTAATTAATTTTTAATGTCGAGTTTTCAAAATGCTAAAAAATATCAAGAACGCAAAATCAAAGCTACCAATATCTCCATCTTTATCTTGCAATGTTGTTTTTTTGTTTCTAACGTCACGAATACCTCCTTATACATTCTGCTTTATAAATAGTGAAATAGAGGTTTCAACATCCAAACGCGAGATGGCGTTAATCCGAGAAATTTTTTTTTGAATCTTGTTTAACATACGAGAAATATGTATATAAACGGAAATACAAAAGTAAGTAAATAAGTAATATCAGAACGAATATTCCAAAATGAAATAAATATTATAAATGTTGCAAAAATACATTTAAAAGTTAGGAAAGCTAGAGAATTTCTTTGGAAAAAAGGCAAAAAAAAAGATTTATTTTTCAGAATTATTCCTAAAAATCACGTAAAATTCTGAAAATATTACGTCTATTTGATGTTTTATTCGTTTTTTTATTTATTTAAGTAACAAATGTTTATTTATAAAACAAACAATTTTTAAAATGTCTTAAAATTTTTTATTCTCTATTCTCCATTGAAATTTTTGTTTTGATTATAAATTTATGTTTCTTTGTTGTTTTCATTTCTTTTATTTTTAAATTCTTTCTTAATTTAAAATCTTACTCTTTTTTATTAAATTAATTCAAGTTTAAAAAAGTTTTTTCCTATTTTTATAACACGAATATTTATTCGTGAAAAATGAAATCGATTATAAAATTTATAATTAATATTATATAATGGCAATCGATCGGAAAAACTCGTCGAAGAATATTGTCGATTCTTTCACATTTTTCTTTTTGTCTGAAACAAAAAACAAAATAACATAATATTTTATATTTAAAAAACTCTAAAAAAGTATCTGTATATTATTTTTTTTATAAATTAAATTTACTTGAGTATATTATCAATCGCTTCTATTATCTTCAATTATAAACAGAATATGAAATCTGTCTATCTATTTCTATATATATATTTATATGAAATCATGAAATCTATCCTCGTGATTGAAGGAAAATTGTTTTTTGGAAAAGGGATCTTTTGCCCGAATTCTTTTTCTCTGTATCTTTATTACATTTCGAGCTTCTTTTGAACCTATATTATAGAAATTATAGTATTAAACAATCCACAAATTTCAATCTTTATGCAATAATAAAATACAATTGTTAATGTCTAATTTTCAAAATATTTTAATCATAACTATAAGATAATAGAAAAAATATTCTTACAAATACTGTTCATTAAATATACATGCATATCTATCTTAAACTTCAATTGATAAATATAAATCCATTTATAATTTTATATGTATCTTTAGAAACGACTTTTCTAAACCTGTAACAAAAAAAACAGGTTAATTAGTTTAAAGATTCATTTTTATCACATATTTACTTACTAAAAATGTTTTAAATTATTCGACGATAAGAGACTACAATATTGTATGATAATGTTGTATAAATATGATACGATCGAACAGAAGAAAAACGTATTGCTCTCACTTTCACGAGAAAACTTTCCATGAGATAACTAAAAATTTCATTAAATAAATACATAAATATATAAAATAATCAATAATTGCAAATTATATTATCGATTTTTTTAAGCTTACACTACAATACAATTTTAATACAAAATCTCCTACTTACATGGATATCTTGCTATATTTATTATTATAATTCTTATTAATAAAATATCAATAATTTCTTTAATTTTTCGTGATATTTTAAAGATAAAATCTAAATACATATAAATCTTATAATATATAATAAGTATTTATATCTCGTAACATAAAAATGTAGAATATTTTTTTCCTTTTCAATTGCAAACATATATATAATCAAAGGGATATATATATATATATGTAATATTACAAAATTTGAGAAGCAACTATGATGTATTATATACTAGAATACATATCATTTTCATCGATAAAGAGAAAAATGCAAATTTTCGCATTATTAATCGTTTGCAAATATTATATTATATATTAAACGAAAACGAAATTAAAGTATCTATTTAAGATCTTTTCCTTAATAAATACGTATTTTTTTTCTCTTCTATATTCTCTTCTTTTATTATCATTTGTACTCAAACAATCGTAAAACGTTCAAAAAAGCGCTAATATAGCCTTTTAATAATTATGCATAGCGATTCCCTTCTTCTTTACTTTACGAATGTAAGTTGTTTTTGGTATGACAGAAATGGTATTTATGTTACAAACTTTTCGGGAATTTTTTAAGGGATCGATGCGCAACAACGATGACGAAGTTTGGCGTAATTCCATCGTATCTATCGCTTCGGACTTCGTTTTGTTTTTTAAATCTTTCACGATAATAGAATGCATATGCCATCTATGGGGAGAAGGGAAAAAGAAATAAAGAGAAGACAAATGAAAATGGAATAAAATCGGACGATAAATCATCCCTAATAAAGTGATTTAATAATCAGAGAATAAAGACCTGGGAAAATATTGGTAAACAGTTTTCGACGATGATTCGAATAAATTCGTAGAAATACTCGGCCCTTTTTCACTCGACATTTTACTGGATAAAGGATTCATAGAAGATTCTATATCGATACTTTTTCTCAAAACTACAAGAAATTTATCGGCAAATCGATCTTGTATAAAAAACGGATGTTCCAAGAGCATGAAAGATTTTGATCTTAAGTCGGGATCCATACGAAGACATTGAGCCAAAAAATCGATGGCGACTATATCCCATTTGGGAAATAATTTACGAATCGAGAAAACACCGGACTGAGGTGGTCTTATGAGCTCATCCGCGCTCGCATGCCGCAATATTTGACCAGGTCTGGTACGATCTATTAAACTTTGATGCTTCATACATAGTCCTCCTAAAA
>NW_006263812.1:30470-38315 GCF_000469605.1 Apis dorsata | reverse complement strand
TTTTTTTTTTTTCATTCTTTCTCTCTTTTTTGCGCGTAACAATTAACATGGTAAAGATAAAAAGATAAGTTAAGAAAAATTACCAAGTATTTTGGTTATTCGATAAAGCTGATCTACGTCGCTCTTGCCAGGAAACAAAGGATTCCCGACCATCATTTCCGCGTACAAACAGCCTACCGCCCAAATGTCTATCGGTCTGCCGTATCGAGGATCACCGACTAACAATTCCGGGGCACGATACCATCTTGTCGCCACGTAATCCGTGCAAGATTCATTGGGACTATTTACAAAACGTGCAAATCCAAAATCGCAAAGCTTCACCACTCCGTTCGGAGATATAAGGATATTTTCTGGCTTGATATCACGATGCATTATCTATCGATAAAATGAAAAAATAACCATCGATCGGAATCGTTGCAATTCTTCAAGATCGATCTTTTTTCCAAACGTTCTCTTAAATCGAAAGACTTAAGCGACAATTATACGCTCAGATATATTCGTGTATTTTTTCTTTTTTTTTTTTTTTTTTTTTTTTTTTTTTTTTTTTTTTTTTTTTTTTTGCACATTTCTCGATTATACTTACGTTACTACTATGACAAAAATCCAATCCACGAAGGATTTGATAGATATATCGCTTGGATATTTCCAAACCTAGACCGTTTCTTCCGACATTTTCCAATTCGTTCAGTAAAGTATGATCCAAATATTCGAATACGAGATAAAATCGTTTCTTTCGACGAAACACTTCGATCATATTTACCAGATTATCGTGGCGTAATTTCTGTAAATATGCTCCTTATTCTCATAAGAGGACAACTAATGTGAGGAAATGGAAGGAAGGAAGGAGAAGAGAGAGAGAGAGAGAGAGAGAGAGAGAGAGAGAGAGAGAGAAAGGGAATACATATGACATACTTTCAACATTCGGATTTCTCGAAATGCCATTATTCGCACGTCGTAATCTTCCTCGGTTTCGAGAAATCTCTTAATGGCTACAAATTGCCCGCTCTCGCGATGCTTACATTTCATCACTATGCCATAACTTCCCTCTCCTACGATTTCTATCATCTCGTATTTATCCATCCTGTCTCACGCTTAAAAATCACGTCTTCTCTAATTTTATTTCGATTTTTCTCTTCCTTTTTTATAATTTTTTTCCTCGGTGGAACACAGCCGTTTTCTATCAAATTTCAAAGATTTAGAATTTATTCTACATAATTTTTTGCGATACGTATGTATTTACTCACATCATATGGATCGTTACTTACTTATACGATTTACCGTATGTTCCTTCGATATATTTCGATATCGACTTCGATAGCAAATAGTATCTTCAATCTGAAAAACAAGGATAAGGTTAATCGATCATGATTCGTACATATGTGCGAATGTCAATAATGTCAAATATAGCGAAATAACGAAAAGTAAAAAAAAAATAAAATGATAAAACAAAGATCAAGGAAGAATATTTATATATCATATATTATATATAAAATAAATTTCGCAAAATTTATTTTAATTGTCGACTATCTACACGGAAGATTAAAAAGTAATTATATGTATTTAATACTTACGTGATACAACGATAAAATTTTGATCAAGTTATCGAGTTCACGATTTCGAATTCTATTGAAAATTAAATCTATTTCACGACATAGTTATATCATAAATCGTAGATAGGATTGAAAATATTAAAATTCATCGTTTAAGATTCAAAATTTAGATAAATAATAATGCGATGATCGATGTTAAACATTGATGAAAATTTCATCTACAAAGAAAAAAAATGTGTGATAAATATATCTTGATCGTTTAATATTAAGAAACGAAGAAATTGAAATTTAATTCGAGGATAAATTCTCTAATTACCTAATTTCCATTCTGTTGAAAAAGCGGTATATTTATAAGGAGGAGAAATTTTGACCGTGTTGATCGTCAACAGGAAGGGCTTGTTTCGCTGGGCTTGAAGCTGGAAGCGAGAATCTTTGCCATAAGTAAAGATGTTGAAGGCAAAGTCCGAGCAATACTCGTACTCGTACTCGGTGGCAAGCTGTTCGATAGATAGCAAGCACTGAAATAGCTGCACCACATGGCGGGGGTCTCTTTAACGCTGATGTTAGATTCATGTGTATGCGTTTTTACGTATACGCGGATCGTGGAACATTGTCGATGTTCAGACTAGAGACAGACCCTTCGCGAACGAACGCAGTTGTCGACTCCGGAAATACATTTTCTGTGAAATCGTACATTAACATCGATACTTACCGCGCGGCGACACGTATCGTTGTTGATTTATTGTCAACGCCGACCAATTTTTAATTTCCATCCGGATAAAATTCATTCTGTTCGAGACGAAAGAAGAAGCGTAAGGATAGAGCAACCCGATCGGAACCAATACCGCTCCATCATCATCGCCATCGTTATCGGTATCTCCATCCTCCATCATTCACAAAAAATGCATAAAAGGATAGTCAAAGTTCGCATATAACAAGATAAATATTTTTTCAATGAATTGAAAAGGAATGATTTGAAATCTTGCAAGAGATATAATCGTGAAACCAATCGTGAGAATAATAAAGAAAAGAAGAAGAAGAAAAAATAATATAAAATAATCTAGGAATCTGATATCATTTTCACGAAAAATATTTCACCTTGAGATTTCCAAACGCTTCAACGTTCAACGAATAACTTTTTGTTACGACAACGCGTAAATAAAAGCGCGCATAGAGGTAAATTCGAAAAAAAAAAAAAAAAAAAACACGTAAAATTAAATGAACCTATCACGTAAAACAATTATACGTGGCGTGATGTTACATATTTCATGAAAATATCGAAACGCAGAAGACAGTTCGAAGTGAAGTTTCGAATGGAAACGTTGCCAATTCGACGTTGCATTATTGTAATGTGCATCCATACGAATACATTGTCTGAAAAAACATGTTACTTGTTGACATGTTACTCGGCAGCAGGCAAAAAAGCGTATCGTAGAACGAAAAGCAAGAATCCATGCAAATCCTGCAATGATCTAATGATCAAATGATCATCGTGTATCTCAGTGCCTTAGGTCTTAAATTAATCTTGAGAAACAACTGGCGGTTGCTGGGTGAATTCGTATTTTTAAACGAAATAGTTAGTCAGTTACCGATAAGTGCATCGAGAACGTTTCTCGTTTCATTTCAGTGATTTCGTAAATATACTCGAGGTGTAAAAATGAGCGATAGTAATATCATTTCCCAAATATATCCAACAAGCAATTATCACATTTTCTCAAGCATGGAAAAGATGAGGATTAAATTTGAAAAACACGTGGGAGGACGGTAAATTTCTGATTATGGCCGCTTGCCATCCAACACCGGCGATTCAACATTTGCAACCACAGGAATCGTCTCAGTTCGGCCTTGGATCTATGAACGCTCTCGGTAGCCAAGGTCGGAAACCTCTTCACCAACCACATTATCCGCCCCATTTGCTCAATTGGGTCTATCTAGCAATCGCCGATCAAAATTCTGCTCAACCGCGAGATCAGGTTCTCAAATCTCTCTCTTTCTCTAAAAATATTTGTTTTTCGATTAAAAAATTTGTACGATTTTTCTTTTACTATCGATATAAAAACAAGATAAAATAACGTTTTAACGATAATTAATCGAACGATTATCGATTTATAATATATTTTAGAACAAACTTGTTCCGACAATCTGGAGCGGTTTTTCAACAACGACGTCACAAACTCATTCTCATCGTGATACACTCGATCCTTCTTGCGCTATAAGTGGCAATTTTGCGGACAATATCAACGAACTTGCAGATCGTTTCAGAGAATTGGGTCTATTAGATAGAAAACCAACGAAAAGGCCACCACCTAATTACCTCTGTCATCTGTGTTTCAAGAAAGGTCATTATATCAAAGATTGTCCGCAGGTGTGCTTTTCAAAATCTTCTTTTCATCTTGTCGATAAAGTTTAAAGTAGAAAATTACCGAGGATATTACCTTTGCATAGACGTGCATTATTTTTAGACCGATCCGAATAACAACGTTCGTGAATATCTCGTGAAATGTGTCATCCAGTATTTCGAGTCTTTCTTGTATACGCGCCTAAAACGCTATGCTATTGCTATTATTACTACTATTGAATTATTGTTAATTTTGAACGTTAAAAAAAAAGAGAAAGTGGACACGATACAATATCCAAAAGCCAATAAAAACTTAAAAACATAAAAATAAGATCAATAACAATAAATGTTATAACGATCGATTCCAGGCAAGACCAAAGGGTGAGGGTTTAACACCGTATCAAGGAAAAAAACGATGCTTCGGAGAATACAAATGTCCCAAATGCAAACGCAAATGGATGTCGGGTAATAGCTGGGCCAATATGGGCCAGGAATGTATTAAATGTCATATAAACGTCTATCCTCATAAACAAGTGAGTAAAAATTTACATTTATCAAAAGTTTATTCTCGTTAAAATATACTTTCGACAAACGTTATTCGAGTTAAAAAACTTTACCAAAAGAGAGAACAAAATATATATATATATATATATTAGATATATATATTATATATGTATATTATATATATTATTTCTTCAACTCTAACAAATTCAGAAATGCAAAACTATCAAAATACATAAATACCTTTGATTGCTAATAATCTGTTATTGCATCAAATTCGTATTAGAATTGTTTGTCCCAATCTGGCAACGAGTAATCACAAATTTACCGCATTTTCATTGCACGCCAACATGATTGCGTAATTACGTAATCTCGTTACATTTTACTACGTGTTTTCAGAGACCATTAGAGAAACCAGACGGATTGGATGTGTCCGACCAAAGTAAGGTCCATCCGCAACATCTCTGTCAAAAATGTAAAACTCTTGGTTACTATTGTCGAAGAGATCAATAATGCGATATACTATATAATATTCCACGACTGATTAACTTTAACAAACAGAAATATAAATTCAACGTACATATTCGTCCTTCTTTTAAATTCGTACATCACCAATGATGAATCTTCATACCGATCGATGAATCTTTCCTGAAAATTTACTACATTTTTTATATTACTACAACATAACTTATCGATATCTGTTCGAATCTCACATAGTATGGTATTAATCTATTTTTTTATATAATTATTCACAACAGATAAACCATATATATATATATATATATATATTATATAAAAGTAAATACGACATTCTATCCAAGCTTTTCTTTCATTTATTATAATTATTATTATGCGTAAAATCGATCGTTCGTGAATGAAGAAGATCACGGAACAGAAAACTCTCTCGTAAAAAATATTCTAAAACAATCATGTTTCCGTAAAGATCATTGTAACGATTGTTATCAGCGTGTAATCAAAATGTAATATATATATATATAACTATACGTGACTACTTACTATAAAACTATGCGAGCGATCGTATAATTCGTCGAAGAAAGAATAGAAAATTTTTCGTTCAACGACTATTCGTTCTTATTAATATACGTTGGATTTCAGATTGTCCATTTCTAAATTTGTCCTGACTGGAACGCGCCGCGCCGCGCCGCACCGCGCCGCGCCTTCTTTCGATGTTTTTGATTCCGTCTCATAGAGTCGAAATATTATATGCGTACACATCTATAAGTCTATAAAATAAAAAATACGGAGACCGTGTATGTTTTCTATATTTAAAAATTCAAGCAGCACAGCTGCTTTTAATATTATTTAACGCGTTTTTCTTTGATACATAACATTGTCTACATGTTAAAATGTCAAATGTTCTAACGATTCCAACTTTCGATTACAAATCTTGCAGAAATTTGTATTATTGAAATTGAGATAAACTGTACATATACAGCATAATTATTTATGATTTTTAAAATTGCGAAAAATCACAGGTATGTTACAAGATGTTCCAACTTGCTTCTTCTCTTGAGCTTATGCATTTCAAACTTTACATATTTGTATGTACATACATACTTACATAAAAGATAAAGAAACGGAAAAGAAAATATTAATAAAAAAAAAAGATTAAAACGATCGATCTGTTCCATCTTGCAAACTGCACATATTATTATTGTATAATTGCAAGAATTATCGATTTACCACTCGTTCGCCTAGGAACAATTTGATGATTATATTAACGATATCGTAATTCGTGTTGTCGTATCTCAATACATCGTAGGTAAGTATATATCGATATTAATAAAAATCAAATAGAAATAATTAAATTTTTATAAAAATACCTAACTTATACATACCTAACGATGATGATGATAACTATAATAAAGATAATCGATATTCCACGAAATACGATACCGAATCATAGATATTATAATCATTTATGTATATATACGTATATAATGTGTTAATAATAATATCAAATGAATTATCATACATTATTATTAATACATATCATAATTTCAAATATACAAGAAGCCAAAGGTTCACCTACTGTAACACGTAGTAAATTCTTTTTCGCTAAAACTTCACCCAAAAATTTCTTTGTCGCAAAAACAATGATAAAATATTCATAACGAATGTACAATGGTCAAGGATTAGTCACGACGAATAGACGATCAGCCGCAGGATCTTCGCTAAAATATGCCGCTGAATTAAACATCGTCGTCGCTGCGGAATCTACAGTCATTGTCTGTAAAAGATGAAAATACTCGATTATTCTTTTACTTATTATTCTATTATTTGTCTTATTATATCTATTTATTAAATATAATTATAAATATGTATATACAATTATAAGTAAGAATATTCGTATACTTTATGCAAATTCAACTGTAATAAATTGTGTCATCAAAATTATAAATAATTCTGTTTTGATACAAAATATTGTGAACATGATGAAATAATGGAATAATATATAGAGCAATTTCTTTATCAGTATTATTAATATCGTTTCACTGAAGGGATGACAAAATCAACCCGAAAATTAAAATTTCAGTATTATTTTCATTTTTTAAAAATAAAAACTTCATAATGATTATAAAAAATAAAAAAATATCAATGATAAAATATTAAACTATAAAATAAAATATTCAAATTTTAACTCTAATTTTATTTTATTATTATATTATAAAAAATATTTTTAATTGAAATTGAAATTTTTTTTAATTGAAATTGAAATATAAAATGTATAAAAAAATAGATTTTTAATTGAAATTGAAATTTTTTTTAATTGAAATTGAAATATAAAATGTATAAAAAAATAGATTTTTAATTGAAATTGAAATTTTTTTTAATTGAAATTGAAATATAAAATGTATAAAAAAATAGATTTTTAATTGAAATTGAAATTTTTTTTAATTGAAATTGAAATATAAAATGTATAAAAAAATAGATAAAAATTTGAGTATGAAATGGATTTCATACATTTAAGATTTTTTATCGAAAAATAAATTGCTCCGTATATATAAAAATTTTTATTAAAATTAAATTTTTCAAAATTTATTTTTAAATTTCCTTGTAAAAAAAACGTAATGTTTGAATACTTTTATAATAATATATAATATTATAGTAATGAAATACTCTGATGATTTTATAATATAAAAATGATAATGATTTATTCTTATTGATTTTCAATTTCTACAAAAACATCTTTAAATGTTTTTTTTGTCTTAAATCTTTGAATGAATATAAATAAAACGAAACATCGTTAATTATTGATTAATTAAAATTCACTATTTTTATAATTTTTGTTTAATTTTTTATTTGTTTAAATAAAATTACAAAAGAAGAGAGAGAGAGATAGAGATAGATAGATAGATAGATAGATAGATAGATAGATAGACAGATAGATAGATAGATAGACAGATAGATAGACAGATAGATAGATAGATAGAC
>NW_006263812.1:17761-30363 GCF_000469605.1 Apis dorsata | reverse complement strand
AGAGAGAGAGAGAGAGAGAGAGAGAGAGAGAGAGAGAGAGAGAGAGAGAGACAGGGACAGATAGATAGGAAGACGGAGAAAAAATAACGCACTGTCATTGATTTTTTCTCCAGAAAAACCAGAAGAATAAATTAAATTCATTTTTGTAAAATGCGAGATATTGATTTCTACCTGATATGCATCCGAGCGAGAAGAAGAATTTAATATTCCAGTACGTTCCATTCCTTGTATATCCGATAAATATTGTTCGGATCGTAACAAGGTTTGTTGACATTGCCTCTGTTCTTCGTATAGTTTCATTTTTGTAACTTGCTTCGATTCATCTCCATTAATAATAATCGATTTTGACGATCGATCAGATCTTTCCTCGTTCGATAGTTTCGTTGGTATCGTCGATGGTGGTGATAGCTCCGATATTACTGGCATTTCCTCTTGACATTGCTCTTTAAATTCAGTGATCACCGATGAAGATCGATGAAGATCAACGTTACAATGAGAAATATCGATAGATTCTTGCGCGGTTGACACTCCCGCGATCGTACTCGATATATTCGGGACTTGTTGATCGACCAAAGTAATCACCTGTTGCGATTCTTTACTCTCATCGAACGATGAAACGATATCGGCAGAAGTCGAAATTACCGAAATCGATCTTGTGTTTGGATTTACAACCGAATATTCCGCAGTGGGGAAGGATTGCGAATGTGGATAAGATTCGTTTCGATTCCGGCAATTTTCCCCGGTATCGTTAATAATCGAATTATCGATCGATGTAGATTTTGGCTGAGATAAGGCTAAGGATCCCGAGAAGCAGGGCTGTCGTTGCTCTATCAAACTGATCACTTGCGAATTTTGTTGCGATTGTATCGATTGAGGCGAGCATGGTAATGGAACAACAACCGGTGGTTCTGGAAATAATTCCGCTTTCAGATTGGGTAAAAATGCATCTATCGTTCTCCAAGTCGGGGCCCATAAATTTGATGTCGGAGCTAACACGTTGGCAGAAGACATAACCAATAACATGTTTTTCAATGATTCCGGTATGGCTTCGAAGAGAAGCTCGCTATTATCCGCGTGCATATAAGCGCGTAGTAAGCTTAATACTGTTAGCCAGAGTGGTAAAAATCCAGGTAGAGTCAGCAATGGATTCAAATGATGAAGAAATACCTTGGATAATAACATGGCCGCCCTGACCCTCGTCTCTTCCACACCGATAGGATCGTTGGAGGCTATCGGACCGAGTAATTGAGCCAACAGAGGGAACAAAACTTGTTCCAAACATTGAGACCACTCGATCGCCGATAATTGTGCCAAATCGTGAGCAAGCAGAGTACTTTGAAGGTACGTTATGGCTGCTGTGCGTACCTGTCTACGAGTATCGCAACACAATCTTGCAATTCCTTGTAACAAAGGTCTCCACACCTGTAGCCATAAAGAAACATTTTCCGTAGCATTACCCTCTTCGGCCCACCATCGAAATACTTGAGCGATTCTAGTATGAAGCGTATGCATTAAATCTAACAATTGTATGGGACTTTGTTGATAAGTGGCAGCAATACCAACTTCCTCCTGAATATTAAGCATTTTATTCCTTTTTCCTGTACATTGAAGAACTGCTTCGGCAAATGTTCTCACGCAACGTATACATAATTCGAAGTTAAATGGAGTTACATGAGCCACGTCTCTGACTAGGAATGTCAAACTTTCGCAGCATTTGACGAGGGCAGCGGGATCGTGAGGTTGTAAATCACGATCCAATACAATCGTGTCAGCGGCAACAGGCAACGGTGCTTCTGTCCCTGTTGGAGATACGAGTACCCATTCTGGTATAGGACTGATCGGTCTAGGATCCAACATCGATGTTCTAGAATTGGTCGCTTCGTCCAATACGGTGTTCGATTGTTTCGGCATTAATGCTCCAGCACCTGCACACTCCAACAAACTGAATACTACTTTCCAATCTTCCGTGCTATGAATATTAGCCGCCCCTGTTTTAAGCAGCTCGAACAAACCGTAAGCGATCTGCCTCGCGAGCGGTGTGCTTGTAGCGGAAGGAAGATGAGTTAATGGTAACAAGGGCGGCAAAACAGTACACGCGTATTCTTCTCCCCGTAACAATCTAATCGCTAATCTCAACATTCCAACGGCAACTCGTTCCAAAAGGTATGGATGATTTTCACGCGCGGCAATTGTCAATAATCCGTCTAGATGACCCTGTACTATCGGCCAAATACAAGTTACTCTATCACGATTTTGAATAGTTACTTCCAACAAAAGTTCCAACAGAAACACCGATACATCTTCATCGTGAGAGTTTGGATATACCAAAGCGCCGACAAAAGATCGAAGTGATTCAACTTGCAAGAACTTACTTTCCTCGATGATTTGTTTGAGATAACAATTACCAATAAATTCCGTAGCTCTTTTTCTTGCGGTTGTTTCCGCTGGATGAGACATGCGTGAGGTATCCAAAGCTATATAAGAATATAAACTGGACAATATTCCCTGATCTACCGGAGCTGGCTTCGGTGTAGTTGGTTCTCGAAGTAACGATATCCTTCCGGATGAATCGATAAAATCTTCTCCTTCGGTCAAACTTTTCGGCAATAATCTTGCCTTGTATAACGATTGCAAACAATCGATGATATTTTTCCACGAGCCTCTTATCGCATCTCCGTGTATATGAGTAATTTTGAAGAGAGTACGCGCAGCTAACTGACACTTGTTACTTCCGCCAAGCTGTAAAACCACTTGATCGGATTCACCACCGGTCGCAAGACCCGTGAATTTACACAAGCTTACTATAAGAGTATCCAAATCGCTGCTCATCCCATAATGAGCGCTGATAGAAGCGCAACTATAAAGAAAAAACGCGACTTCATTCTTTCTAACATATCACTATTATTCCTTATCAATTATCATTTCAAAATATTCAATTCGAACGTGAATATAAATATGAATATAACGAACCGATGGAAAGCTTCGGCGACTCGACGTTGCAACGATCTATCGGGCGCTTTATCGTATGCCCTGCAAAGCGCGCTTATAATAGGACCCCATGCCCGTTCAGCTAACTCCTTATCCACAAATTCACCAGAATTTCCAATCCTTAGATACAAACTTTCAGGTCCAATACCTCTACGTAACAATACCTTCCATAAATAATTATCTTTCACCAAACCGGTTTGTTCGGCAGGCATCACAATTTCTTCGCCCCTGATAAAAAAAATTACACGTATCTGGTCATAAGTATAAATTATAAGATTAAAAATCGAGATAATTATGATCGAAAAGCGTAAAAGAAAATTTTACTTAATAGAGGCATAGATTTCATCGAGCATTCCTTGATCAAAATCACTACCGCCATTCACTTTTTTCAAATTTCTTTTAAATTCATCAGCCGTCATCGGATTATTTTGTCTTTTCACATTGTAATTATGCTGATCAACATTTAACATAATTACAGCATATGCTAAAGTAAATGCAGCATCTGCCGATGCAAACGGCCTTCCATTACTGTCCTGGAAAACAAACAAATACGCGATCTTTTTTTACATTTTATATAATTTTTTATATTATTATTATTATTATTATTATTATTATTATATTTATATGTTATATTATTATTTATATTTATATTTATATTTATACACACACACATACACGCACACACGCACGAACGCACATACACACACACACGCACGCGCGCACACACACATATATATATATATATACGTATCAAATGGAAAACCAAACTCACGTGCCAATGTTCGGCAAATTTTTCGAGCAACAAAGAAATAAGTGGCGCTTCGCCAGGAAGTCTGAAAGATTCTAAGTAAAGTCGTAAAGCTTGATCGATTCGCATATCCTTCAAATCAAAACTATGAACGAAACAATTTAAAACATTTTTATTTTCTTTTTTACTAATGTATTCCCCGATAGCTTTTTTATCAAGGCCAGGATTTTCCTTCAAAAATTTAGCTATTTTCTCTGGATCGGGATTTCCCGGACTTCCACCCAAAAGATTATGTTCCGTAAGTTTAGCAATTCCTTCTCGTGGATTTTCATTGAATTTTTCTGTACCAAGCATCAACCACTACGTATAAAAAGAATATATATTTCTATGATTTTTCAACAAGAAAAATAGGGAAAAAACGAAAAGGAAAGAAATTGTAAAAATAAAAAAAAAGAATAAAAAAACATGCAAGAAAAACAAAAAGAAAAACATAGACGAAAAAAAAAAATGTATCTTAATTAAATACAAACCCGTTTATTTGCTTTTATACTAAGCAGTTCCTCTCGTGTTGGAAGATTTGGTGATGCATCATGTCGAGATGGTTTACACAATTCTTTATAGCCTTTACATCTGATTTCCATTCCAGAAATCAACGTGAATATAGCATCCAAAGAAACGAATTGCATATTTTGCATATTACCCATTAATGCGGAAGCATTCTAATAACGAAATGTAAATCGAATACAATTTTTAACAAGTAAGATAATATATTAATATATTGTATAAGCGTTATATACAAGCGTTTTTTTTTTTTTTTTTTTTTTTTTTTTTTTTTTTTTTGGGAAATCCCGAAAAACCTTTTAAAAAAGCTTTATTAATTTTTTTTTTAAATTTAAAAAAAAAATTAATAAAGCTTTTTTAAAAGGTTTTTCGGGATTTCCCAAAAAAAAAAAAAAAAAAAAATAAATTTTTTTAAATTTGTTTTAAAAGATTTTTTTTTTTTTTTTTTTTTTTTTTTTTTTTATTATTATTATTATCGTGAAATCACGATATACCTTTGACAATAGCTTCATTAATTCTTCGTATAAATTAGAAGAATACAAGCCGCAATCATAGTTCAAATATAATTCTGCTGGTAAACCGGGTATTCTCCATAATCGTACAATAGCTTCTAAAATTAAAAAAAAAAAGATTAAACTTTATTGCGTTACTTTAATTAAATGATATTTCATAAATAGAGCTAATAATAGTCATATAATATCCGTACCGAGAGCTAGTTCACGCTGATCATATGATATCCTATTCGAATCTGAACTTACTATTTCCATTAATTTGTTTATATGATGCTCCATTTGGAATTTCAAATGCTGCCTTTGCGATTCAAATAGCAAGAACGATACTTGCAAATCCGCTGCAAGAATCGACAATCGATCTGTGCCAAGAAGCTATTAAATATAATTATAATTATTATAATTATTCATACAATTATAATTATTCATTTTCTTATGTTTTTATTCCCAAATAAACTTAACAAAAATAAAGATAAAAGACTTAACAAAAATAAAGATATTGCATCATTACCAAAATAAGGTTTCTACAAAGATCATCTTTCACAAGTGCCAGTAATGACGGAAAATTGGAAAGATAGTCAGCCGCAATTTCTAAAGCTACTTGCAATAAATTGAGCCCAAGATGTGTCATAACTTCGTTATTTTGTTTATCAAGAGGACTACACAAAGATACGAGAAATCTAAATAATTCACGGACACACAAAGCACCATAAGGTGCTAATTGTTGATGTGGCATAAAACGAACTCCTTGGGCATTTATATATTCTTCAATTTGTTCAGATTCTTTGGTTTTAGATGTTTTGTTGTATGCATTATTTATATTTTCATCGACTGACGTTAAATCTTCGACACTTCCTGCCAAAGATTTTATCGAATCTGTATTTTTTTTATCATTTATCAATTTCTTCATATCCTCTATAAAATCAACAGAATGATAATTAAAATTACAATTTAAATTATAATTAAAACAAATATAATTACCTTGGTTTCCTTCTTTTAATAAATTTACCGATTTAGTTTCATTATGTTTATCTATTTCTATATTGTCTATATTTTTATCTTCTTTCGATAAAATTTCTTTTTCATCAATTACATTTCTTTTCTCCTCTATTTCACTACAACTTTGCTTATTACATTCTTTCGAATCTTTTATATCTTCCTTCTCTTTTTTCAAATCAAATATATCTTCCTGCTTAATAGTTTCGTTTACATCATTTAAATCTTTTTTGTTATGATTTTTGTTATCATTCTTTTCTTCCTCTGTTTTTTCAATGCTACCTTGATCTAAAGAACCTTGCATATCAACAATATTTCCTGTCGAACTAACAGGCGTCGTCAAACAACTCGATTTAACTTTATCGGTTGGACTTGGAAGTGGATCTTCAATATCTCCTATATTATCTACATTCTGTTTTGCCTTTTGTTTACTATGATTTTTATTTCTTCTGTTCTTACTTCGATTACTTTCCATACTATTTGTTCTCATTTTCTAAAAGCATATAATATATTAAATAAAAAAAATATTACATTCGATCGATATATTTTAGTAAATCTTACTTTCATATTTAATAAAACTCTAGTATCGTCAACAAATTGAGATAATCGTGTGAAAAGATGTTGTACCATATCTCTTAAGCAATGCTCTGCTGTTCTTCTTAATAATTCTATCGATCAAAAGAATATTGTTGAAATTGAAAAATAATTTGAAATAAAATATTCAAAATTTTCTTACCACTGAGTCGTGTTTCAAAACATATTCTAAAACAACTGAGCATAATTTCACAAATACTTTCGTTTGAAAGATAATCACCAGCTGGTGCCAACATAAGAGCTCTTAAAACTTGAAGAATTCTCATTAAAACAACTCCATCTCCAGATGCATCAGTCCCAACAAATCTTGCATGCGTAACAGCATCAGCAATAGCTTCTACGCATTGGGCTACCGCTGGATGATCTGAATCTATAAAAATTATTTATTATTTTAATATATATATTTTTAAATATATTAATGATATATAACGAATAAAATAATGGATATGTACCTATAAGACCATAAGATATCATTTTATTAACAGCAGACAATGCAAGACTTGTAACAGGTCCAGTTGTTTCTTCTGATCGTATAATCTCTAAAAATGGAGCCAAAAAAACACCTGGATCTAAACAAGATAAATCTTTTGCTTCATTCAGCACCTCTTTTAAACTGAATAATCCTTTTATAAGAGTATCTTGATCGTCATCCTTGAAAATGGCATCAAAATATGCAGATTATACAACAAAAAATCTGAATTAAAATAATCATTTTCTAATTATAATAATATTCATTTTTCATATCACTACTATTCTAATATCTAATATAATCTGTTTTATAGTAATCATATTATAAATCTAGATAATAATAATAATAATAATAATAATAATTATATATATATATATATATATATATATATGATAAATCTAATTCATAATTAAATTTATAAATAAATAATCATAATTGTGAGAAAACATAAGTATTTTCTTTTTTTTTTATAATATAAAAAGAATATTCTAACCTGATGAGAGTGAGAAGACCATCGAGCACCTCGTCTCATAGCCGTTACCAGGAGGCAGACCTCACTCTCAACAACGTATAAACCACCTCCAGGATAGGCCATTTTTACAATTCTACCCATCTTTTTTAGAACACTTGTCATTTACACCATTTTTTTATTCCGACGAAACCTTAGAAAATATTCAATAATTCGTAACGTCAAGTGTCAAGGGAACACTTTCAACACGATAGTCGTTGAATTGTCACTTTAAAAGAAACGTTCAAAACCGATAATAATGTGCCATCTAGCGTGTAAAAATTAGAAATTATTTACACGTATTGCATTTATATAAATATAAATAATATCAATTTTCATACAAACATATTTCATAAAAAAATCATATATTTTCCATTAATTTTGATATCATCTTCAATTTTAAAATATGGAATTCTAAACTTAGTATATTCTAAAAAATTAGTATCATTTTTATTTAGAAATTTCATTGAAGAATTTATCACTAATAAAATTTCAATAGAAAAAACAAAAATCAGAAAGAATATAAATTATTCCAATTTACAATTCAATTATCACTTAAAATTTATTATAGATAACGCATAAACATTTTTCATGGAAACAGTACAGTTTTGCTATTGAGATAAACTTATATTTTTCCAATTATCATTCACTATATGCATGGCAAGTTAAAATATAAAAAATTTTAAATAATTGTGAGTATATTATTTGTTATTTTTTTATATAAAAATATAATATGTGAAATAATAATAATAATAATAATAATAATAATAATAATATATAAATATAAATTATGTATTATTTAATATATAATTTATACATTAAATTCTTTAAATAATATTAATTTTTTTTTCTTAATTCACCATATGTGAATTAAGAAAATATGTAATATGTTAAATTTTTGTTAATTTCATTTCTGAATAAAAGAATATGTAATTAACAAATATAACAAGTAGAACTGAAAATTATAGAATTTATACTCAAATACTCTCTTATTAAAAATCGATTATTTTAGCGACAATATTTTGTTTAAGTAATAACCTAGAAAAAAAAACTTCAGCTTTAAAATCTTTTCTTTGCATATTTTTTTTTTTTTTTTTAATTAGAGATTTAAAATAAATCAATATGCATAGAATATCTTTAGATTTTATGAACGATATGTCGAAAATAATTCTTAAAAGTAGTCTGGCTTACGTAGTCGATAAGAAAAATTATGTGACAGCTGTTAAAGGTCCGAACGACTGTTAATGATTTTTAATTGTTGAGAAAATGTTGAATTTGTAATAATTATTTTAAATGAAAATCGAAATATAGGATTCGTTATTCTTTCATACAACGATTTTATGAATTTATTACAATGAATTTTTATTTTCAGCACAGAGGAAAACGCAATGCCTACAACAAAAGAGGAAGTTAACCAACTTATTGCATCTCATAGCATTGTGATATTTTCTAAAACAAGTTGTCCATTTTGCAAAATGGCTAAACAAGTATTAATCAAATAATTTCTTTATCTTCATTTCAATTAGCATAATATGATTTATTTCAGGTATTTCATAATTTGCAAAAAGAATATACTGCTATCGAACTGAATGAAAGGAATGATGGAGATGAAATTCAAAGTATATTAGGAGAAATGACTGGAGCTAGAACAGTACCTAGGGTATTTGTAAATGGAGTATGTTTAGGAGGTGGAACAGATGTAAAGAAACTTTACGAAACAGGAGAATTACAAAAAATGTTTTAATATTACTTCTGTTGCTTATATTCTTATTACTATTACTATTTATATCATAATTTTATATATTCATTATTATATTGTTAATTTTATTAAATAAATAAAAACAAATAACAAAGAATATAAGAATATTATATTATACTTTAATCTTTGCATTTCCATAATAATGATTATAAATCACTGTTAATCTTAGTTAAGTTAAAACAAATTTCTTATTAAAATCATTTTTAATTTTGATTTAAATAAGTATATGCACTTACACATACTTGTAATGAAGAGTGTATATGTGTGTGTATAATGTGACAAAAGTTCTTATATTACGAAACTATTTCGTTCTTTGTCACCACGTGTCTATGGTCAAGTATATATTTATATGAATCAATTTATCTAAAAATATCTGAACGAGTAGTGAAACGTATATCATTAAGGGCATCGAAAAACATAGAAGAAAATGGATTTTTCTCAATATCGAAAAATTCTAATTTATATTTTGACTTTTTTGGCTTATGCGTGGTCAGGTTATGGAGCTGGTTTATTATCGAACTTAAAAGATGCTGTATTAGCAGCAGAAACGATATTTCAAGATTTATTCCAAAATGCGATTACTGTTGCTAGAAAAATCAGAGATATCCATGAGGTATTTGATGCAGCAATAGAAGAAAATTGTATCTTTCAATGTCCAGGAGGTATATATATTTAACCTATTACTTATCGTTCATTACTTATCGTTAATTTCAAATCTTTATTCTATCGTACTTCACTCCAAAATACGATGATTTGTCAAAATCTATAGCGATAACATTATAATATAATATAATATACGTATTTTATTTTACGTTTACTTTTTACTTTGTTTTTATTTATCTCAACATATTATGTAATTTATATAATTATAAATAATATCAGAAATTTGTTTTGCAAGATATATTCACGATTATATATTTATGAAATAAATATTAGATATTAAAAATTATCTAATATTTATTATACAAACTATCTAGTATTTATATTTTCAATGTAGTTAAATCTAATTGGTTGTTGCTTAATAAATTTATAATATGAAGATATATGCATATATTGTTTATGACAATTTCAGGTATGACACCGAAACCAGATTGGAATCATAAACCGCAAAGTAATGGATGTGGTTCTCTAGGAATCGAAGTAGGCAAATTTTCGAAAATAGAGACACATCATCATAATGTATTATCGTAATAAATAACAAGAAAGAAATTAATCAACTTAATAATTTTAGATAAACCAAGAGTATCTACCGCTTACAGAAATGACGAAATGTTGTGATGCGCATGACATTTGTTACGATTCTTGTAATTCGGATAAGGAAAAATGTGATTTGGAATTTAAGAGATGTCTATATAAATATTGCGATGGGTATCAATCGTCTGCAATAATAAATACATGCAAAGCTGCAGCAAAAATGCTTTTCACTGGTACAACTGCTTTGGGATGTAAAAGTTATATAGATGCACAAAAAGAAGCTTGTTATTGTGGAGAGAAATGGAATAAGAATAAGAAACCGAAAAAGGCTGCTCAAGCAGGTGGAGAATTGTGAAAAAATGGCATAATGTGCCAATTAAATGAAACGTATTATACGTTTCGTTTATGAATCTTTAGTAAAATAATTATATGATTTTGTATTTATTTTTATATTATATATGTGACAAATATTAATTTATCGAAAATTGTACGATACGAATATTTTACACATTTAATAATATATAAGATTATATTATTTAATTATATATAATATTAATATTATATAATATTTATATAATATTTATATTATATTATTTAATTAATAAATATAAGTTTATATCGTATGATCATTCATTTCTCTCTTAACCTTTTCTATTTCTTCTTGGAGAGAATAAGCAAATTCGAAAAATTGATTCATAGAAAATTCAAATTTTTATTTACTCGTTTGTCTTGGAAAAACAAGGGAAGGTATGTTTTTCATTGACAATGTCACTTCAATTTCAAAGTTTTTGAGAAAAGTTTTTGCAAAAAATTGTCAAGTAATGCGGCGTACAACAAGAATTTGCTAAACAATTGCGACAGAGTTTCGAGGAGGATGGGAAATACCGGATCCGTACAATCATCGAAATCGCGAAAAGAACGGAAGCGAGAAAGTGGTGACAGGTAAGATAATTTTTGATTTACCCCAATGTCCTGTTCCCGATAAAATTAACGATAACATACTAATAAAATTAAATATAAAAGATAGTACATAAAAACGTACTTGCATCTTTTACCTTTGGGTAGCGTAGATGATCGTCCCGGAAAGAATAAAAGAATTGTAAATGGTTCCGAATCCCGAACCAATGGAAAAGAGAAAATAAAATGTCGTGCAACTAATCCTTTTATCATCTTTTTTCTACGATTACGAAGTAAAAAACCTAAGGAACACGTAACTGTAATTGCACGAGCAGCAGGAAAATTATGGACTCAAATGAGTCCGGAACAAAGAAAGAAATATATAGATTTGGCAAATGCTGAGAAAAAAAGACGACAAGAACGTAAAAGAAAACGAAAATCAAGGTAATCTGTGTTTAAAACAAATACATGTACATTTGTTGTTTTTAAATTTGTCTAATAATAATTTAAAATTAATATAATTTGTTTAGAAGAAAATAGAAAACTGATTGATGAAAAATCACAAGGTAAAAACTGAAAGAAATTAAACAAGTGCAAAATTGTTCTTGCTATGCGTGTATCAAGCCACGCTCTACAAGTTTTTAAAAGTCTTTTATTCGTATAAAATATTCTCTCGAAGCCTTTATTTTTGATTCGTTTTTATTTGTTAGTAATTTTTTTTTTTTGTTAACTCTATGTACAATAAATATTGATGTATTTTTACACTATCAATGACCTTTTTTATCGTTCAAGAATTATGCTAAAAACTAGGCAATTTCCTTGCCTCTCGCACTTATAGTCTCATCTGAAAAAATTAAATTCATAACATACTATAAATATATTATTTGTTCGCGACCATTCCCCGAAGCGTCGTGGACAAGAGGGAAATTACAATTGAACGTACACCACGAACGAGCACCATTTTACATTTCCCATAAAGAGGTCGAAGGAATCAACGTTTCATTTCCTTTTATAATTCGATACAAAAAATAATTTCAGCGTAATTCTTTCGACGCTCCGTGGAAGAATTTTACGCAATTATTATTTTTTTCGAAATTAATATGTGCCCTCCCGCTCAATAATAGAAAATAAAAATATTACATACAATAGAGAATAAAGAATGGATATACGTGTCTATGTGTATGCGCGCACATTTGTACACGCGTATGTGTGTTGTCCTGCATATCTGTGCACGTAAATAAAGAGCATATAATAGATTCATTGCCAGTAAAATCTTATTTATATCGATGTGACATGTAGTGATGGTAATGATAATAGTGACTATCGTGATAATGACGATGTTTACATCGACAACAACGGCAAAATTGTAATTATAATAA
>NW_006263812.1:17025-17664 GCF_000469605.1 Apis dorsata | reverse complement strand
ATAATAATAATAATAATAATAATAATAATAATAATAGTAATAATAATAGTAATAATAATAGTAGTAATAATAGTAGTAATAATAGTAGTAGTAGTAGTAATAATAATAATAATAATAATAATAACAATAATAATAATAATAANAATAGTAATAATAATAATAATAGTAATAATAATAATAATAGTAATAATAATAATAATAATAATGATAATGATAATGATAATGATGCTGCTGCTGCCGTTGATGACGACGATGATAATGGTAATGGTAATGGTGATGATGATGATGATGATGATGATGATGATGATGATGATGATGATGAAAATGATAACGGCAATGATAACTATAATAATAATCATTATAGCAATAATAATAAGAAATATGACAATGATGAAGATAATCGATGGCTGCAACAACGGCAAGAATAATATTTTATCATCAAGAATCATTAACGAGAAACAGTATGTTCATATTGATGACAAACGAAAATCACCGATCAATGATAATGAACGAGTTGGCAATCATAATAATTAATTTGTAATAGTACAATTATAATCATTGTAATAGTAGTACAATTATTTTATACAGTAAAGTACAGCGTGCCTCGAAGAAAAAGTAAATAACAACGTTCAACAATCG
>NW_006263812.1:5040-16742 GCF_000469605.1 Apis dorsata | reverse complement strand
ATATATATATATATATATACATATATATATCCATATATGTACTATACACAAAATTTATTGCGTATATTAATATATACACACTATTATACACAAAACGTAACACCGTTGCAATTTCAGATAGGAATGCCCTACTAAAAATAGGTATCCATTTGTCGATCTTGATTGAATCATAAATTGTATATACATATATGCATGCTTAACTACACACGTATAAGAGCACGTATGTATGTATATATATATATATATAGAGAGAGAGAGAAAGAGAGAGAGAAATACATACATATAAATACATATATATACATATATATGTGTGTATATATGTATGTATATACATCCATACACAAATATGATATAACATCATATTTATGTATATATATATATATGTATATACGCACGCACACGTGTGTAATCATCGATCGACAGATCACATTCAATAGATTAATTTATCGTTTTAAATGCACAAATTACGAATCCAAGTTTCGCAGTTTACTATTCGATACTATGATTATAATTCGTACATATATGCCCTCTTCTATTTGCACGCTTATACACGCGCAGATTATTATTTTTATTTTTATCGATTAAAAATTCATTTAACGCAAATTCTTTAATTTATGCAAACGCTTCTGTTTACTTTGTTTATATTGTTATTTCTTGTTATTTGATATTTGATATTTGAAATTCTGAATTTATAACTTTTTATATCGACAGATTTAAAAATGATGAAATATATAAAAGAAGAGAAAAAAGAAGAAGAAGAAGAAGATGAATAATAATAAAATGAAATAATTTCAAAAAATTAAATAATCAAAGAGAAAAGATAAAATAAATCTACTTAAAATCTACTTTAAAATTAAAATCATTTCAAATAATAAAAATGGAGAGCGAAATGCAAGAAAATAAAGAATATTTTTCTAGATAACATTTAGCAGAATTCGTATAGAAGAGAGCATTAATCGCCAAGATGAAACAATCATTGTAAATTGATGAACCGCAATATGTGAAAATCCTCTCTTTAATCGAAGTGTCGTTATTGCAAGTAAGAGAATGTGCGCTTAGATGTTTGGGGCTAACGTGGCCTCATCGAACTATTCAGAGGTTGCATGAGACCTCCATTTATGTAACCGTGATACGTTGTATACACTGCTGCTGGATTTTGTTGATGCGGATCTTGAGGGTACGGTGCAGGTACATTAACGACTCCAACAGGCAATTGACTGGCTTGATTCATGAAACCACCAAGTTGAGCCGCTTGATTCATGTAACCGGTAGCAGGTTGTGCTACTCGATAACCATATTGGGCCATTAGATTTGTATTTAATGCCACGTTAGGACTAACTCTACTAGCGGCGCTCTGCATTTGAGGACAGGTACTTCCAGGATCGAGAGTTTGACGATATAAGCTCTCGCTTGGGTATGGTTGTGCAAGAGACGCCATATTTGCATTTGCTGATGATCTTGAGGTTGATCTACTGGGTGGTCCTGGAGTAGTAGGTGGTACTGTGTTGACATTATAATAATTTTTTGCATAACCAAGAGGTACTTGAGGCGGTGTCGGTAATTGTCTCGACGTTTGCGGTGGTGTCATAGTGTGCGGTATAGGAGGTGGTGGCGTTAAATTCATCGCTGGAGGAGGCGTAGGAGGAATCATTTCTAATCCATTAGTCAATTGTTGTAATTTTGCTAAACTGCACGAATTTGTCGTTTGATGATTTCCAGAAGCTGAGAGAGAAGGTGCTGGTGTATGCGAATGCGGTGGCATCGCGCTTGTTTGAATATAAAAATTTGTCGCTGTAGTACATGGCGTCGGTGCACCAGATCTGCTACTTCGATGTTGAATCACATATGTATTTTGCGTTGGAAAAGTTTGAGAAGCAACAGCCATATAATTCCCTTGAGAAATAACAGCCATATTGTGTGAATGAGCAGCATGCGTGTGAGAGTGAGGATGCGGATGAGGAACAGGTGGTACACTCATTGACGAGGATTGTTGATATTGTGGAGGTACATGCGTCGTATGTGCAACCGTCGTATGGCTCGTGTGGGAGGTTGTATGACTCGTGTGAGAGGTGGTGTGACCTTGCGAAGAGACTTGAGCATGAGACGTAGGAGGTGTCGTTCGATGGGATCGGCTTTGCTGTGTTGATCTAGATCTATGAGTCGTTTGTGAACCACTAGCCCTTTTATTACTATGAGATTGCGTTTGCGATTGTTGTTGTTGTTGTTGTTGTTGATGTGCAGATTGTTGTTGTGCAGATTGTTGTTGTCCTTGAGATTGTTGCTGGTTTTGACCATGCGCCATACTTTGATTTTGCGTTTGTTGAGTCAAAGATAATTGCATCGGTTGCGGTGTGTGAGACGGTGGCAAAGGTTGCGGTGTATGACTTTGTCGCATCGGTTGAGGACTTTGGGTCGGTATACTCTGCGGTGTATGAGATTGCGAAAGAGGTTGCGGAGTATGAGATTGAGGTAACGGTTGCGGTGTATGACTTTGCGGAATAGGTTGTGGACTTTGCGTTTGTATACTTTGAGGCGTGTGAGATTGCGGAGTCCGCGGCTGCTGAAGAGGTTGAGGTGTATGAGGCTGATGCATCGGATGGATATTAACGTGCGTTGGTGGAGTATGTTGAGGCATCGAACAATCAGTATATTGTACTTGCGGCGATATATTTACACCAGCGGACGTAACCGGAGTTATTTGCATAGGTACTGAAATTGGAACCGTAACCGATGCTGGCATCGAGGGTAATGCACTAGGTGGCCTTTCCACGCTATTTTGCGACGCAAGATCACTTGCGATCGATGTAGGAGACTCTAGTCCTAATTGACTCACGTCTAAATCGCAATGACCGTAATGCAACGAATGAACTGAATTAGTTGTTGAATCAGGTGTGTAAACTCCCATAGATGGTAAATCTGGTTGCGAAGGAGGCGTTCGTTTTACCGAACCAGGATTATCCAAATGTGGCGTGGTTTTACCACTTTCGGGTGAATTTTGTTTCAATTCTTCGGAGTGTGTTTGAAGATGAACAGTAGTTTCTTGTTGTTCGATAACGGGCAAAACTTTTTCTTGCGGCGTAAGTGGTCCTGTTTCGGGTGATGCTATATTAGAAATCACAGAAGATGATTCTTTTCTATTATCCGTAGATGTTGCACAACATGTTTCTATCTTTGGTCTCGTCAACTCTTCTTTCGAATTTTTTAACATTAATCTTTCGGAAATTCCATCAACTTGTCTATAACTATTTACATCTTGACCAACAGTTTTAAATTTTTCAATTTCTTCTTCTTTAGGCGAAGAGAGGTCAGGTACCAATTTAGATGTTTCTGAATTACACATTGTTTTTTCAGATTTCTCTAAATCTTTATCAAATTCTCCTTTCGTAACTTCATTTTGTTTTTCTTTCCCTTTCTTTGCCTGTGCTCCTTCACGTTCGTTTTCGCTTTCGTTTCCGTTTCCGTTTCCGTTTCCGTTTTCATTTTCATTTTCATTTTCGTTTTCATTTTCGTTTTCGTTTTCCTTTTCATTTTCGTTTTCGTTTTCATTTTCATTTTCATTTTCATTTTCGTTTGCATTTTCGTTTTCGTTTTCATTTTCGTTTTCGTTTTCATTTTCATTTTCATTTTCGTTTTCATTTTCATTTTCATTTTCATTTTCATTCTGATTTTCATTTTCATTTTCATTTTCATTTTCATTCTCATTCTCATTCTCATTCTCATTCTCATTCTCATTTTCGCCTTCATCTTCACCTTCAGCTCCACCTTCGCCCTCATCATCATCTTTATTCGCACCGTTTTCACCCTCACCTTCCCTCTGTATCTCTTCTTCTATGACACATAATTCTGATTCCGATTTCGGTTTTTGTAAAGAGAGAATGATATCAACATTCTCGAGTTTCTTTTCTTGTTCATTATCTTTTGTATTTTCAGTTCGTTCGTTTGAATCATTTTTCATACGAGTTACGGATTTCGATTTAAGTGCAGGTACTTCTTCTTCGCCTTCATCTTCGTCTCCTCCTTCGTATTCTCCTGGACTAGCAGATATTGTTACTTCTGTTTCCGGAAGAATGGCTGAAGCGTTCTTTGAGACATCAGTATTACCACCATCGACATTTTCCAGTGTACTATTATTGCTATTAATTAATTTTTCCGTTGTATTATCAATTTCTTTTTCCGTAGAGACTGTCGATAATTGTTTCAAGGCGGGAGACGATTGTTGTCTCTTGCTCGTTAAAATAGAATCGTTCTTCTCTTCAGAACATGATGATGGAGATAACAATGGTGGAAGTATCACAGGATTTTCGGATCGATCTTTTATAAGGGTTTGCGGTTTCAATTGCGGCATCTTTAACGCTTCTTTCTCCACTTTTGCCCTTCCCCGTCTCGATACTGGCAAAGTTTTCAAAATATCTTTTGTGTCGTCTTTTCCATTACACTGATTCTGTTCCGAACTGTTTTGTTTCTTTTCTTTCGCTTGCTTCGTTTGTAAGCATTTAGTTTGCCGGCTGGTCACTTTTAATAAAATATCATCGACTTTGCACTGCTTTTTCGTCGGTTTTTGTACTACTGATGACATTATCGGTTCCATCGCTTTTGAAGAAAATTTTTCTATCTCAGTTATATCGTTCTTTTCTTTATCTTTTGAATAACTATCTTTATCCTTTGGCTTATCCCGTTCTTTCGTTTTCTCTTTCTCCTTTTCTCGTTCCTTATCTCTCTCTTTCTCTCGCAAAGATTCCCGTGTCCTTTTTCTACAGCTGCCTTCAGACTTTTCTTCTTTTTCTTCGATCTCTGGTTTCTCGGAATGTTTTCGTTTTCGCATAGACGTTGTCGATGTTATTACAGATTCTCCGTCATAACGAGATATCTTCGGTGTTCTGATTCTCCGTCTCGACATCGTTGTCGTTGCTGTAGTCATCGTTACTACTGTGGTGGTGGTTGTGGTGGTGGTGGTGGTGGTGATTGTCGTAGTTGTCGTTGTCGTTGTCGTTGTCGATCCTGTTGCTGACAAGGATGTTGCTTTTGTCGAATTTATCAGATTTGTATTCTTTGAAACAGCCATTGCTCGAGAATTTCTCGATGATGTTGATGCAACATTTTTTGCTTCTACTACCATCTGTTCTTTAATATTTTCTACCGATGCAGTGGCGACAACATTTCGATTCCTTTTTTCCGTATCTTTATTTGCTTCTTTCGTTTCGTTCGATTCCTTTGCTTCCTTCGCTTCTTTTATTGCTTTTATTTCTTTTGGTTCTTTCGCATCTTTGGTAAAAGAATCTCTTTGCGTGGAAGATTTCTGGCCCGTTTTCTGTTTCAACGGCGAAGATCTTCTCTGTCCTAATCTTCTGCTCCTCGGTTTCTTTTTAATCTTTACCTTTTGAATTTTTTCAACGATAGTTGGTACGTGTTTCGGTTCCACGACGGGAGAAGATTCGGAACTGGTATCACCGCTTTCTTCCGGACTTTGATACGGATTAGGAATTTGGGTGAGCAATGGTATCCATCTAAGACAATCAGGATCTAATTTGATACGGGAACTCTTTCGTACTTTCGCCATATGAGCATCCACTTTATTCCAATCGACTACCACAGCTACTTTAGAATTTCCCTCTCCCGGTAAATGGACCGATCTAACAAATCCCAGCAATTGCATAGCTGTTGCGATATCGTGAGCCGACACACCAGTTTCCTTTGTTATATCTCCTAATTTAATATCCGTTGAATCCCTATGAGCATCGAGATATTCAAGTACCACGCTTTTCCAAAATGAATGATACGATACTCGGCCAAGATCGGAAAGCGGTTTTTCCGGCGTCCCAGGGATTCCTTCCACTTTAGACAGTAGATAACTGAATTCAATCAAGAATCTTCCGAATCCTTGTCTTTGATATTGCGGTAGAGTCATGATACATGACACGTTGTATCTTTGCGCGGGACAATGTTTCTCTTTGCTGAAATAACCAACTAAATGACAACCATATTTATCGTTTTTTGTTACTGCGTAAAATAAAAATGGTTCTACATCGTAGTACAGCGTCTTATGATCCAAGAATAATTTCGCTAATAGACACAAATTTTGACAATATATCTTGTTCACATTTCCATCGATCTGAAATATAACAACAACGAATTTTTATTTGATCCGTAATTTCGTCTGTGAGAAAAACAGAAAATGATATCGTTTGCAAATTATATACCTCAAAAACAGATAATCCGTCACATCTGTAGATTTCAGTAGCCGGTGGATGCCTCCATTGACATTTATCCATATGCCTGTCAAGTACGGCCCGACTTTTTGTATATTTTAAACAGAATTCACAGAAGAATAATTTAGGTAATCTTGCGTATTCTTGAGGAAATGGACTGGAATACCATGTCTCTACTTCATATCGACCAAAAACTATGGCCGCGGGATTCCTAATCCCATTCCCAGTATTTCCCGTATTGCTCGTATTGTTTCCTGGATTCACTGTCACAGTTTCCTCGGTATCGTTCACAGTAGTTAATCGAGCTGCTCTATCCCGGGCTTCTTTAAACAGATCAACATCCTTTTGTGTGACACCCGGCGGTAGAGATTGAGGTAGAATTGGTTCCTCTGTAAACAAATGTAACAAATTAGTTTTTTTTATGCTCGTCATTCGTTTCGTTATTCTTCTAATTGAACAGAATAAAGAAAATAATTATTTCTCTCAATAGATCAATTAATCCATGTTAATTTTTCCAATTTCTCATACTTGTTTATCACAAAAAAAAAAAACAAACATTAAATTCGCAGAATAACTTGCAATGCAGACAAATTTTCTTGTTATCAAGACAAAAAAAAATATGTAATAATTTCGATACGATACCAACAATAGAATACTTCGCTTTGGAATAAATAAAATGGGCAAACATAAAATTTACAAAATATTACAATAATTTACCGATATGAAAGTGTTTCGTATTAAAATACAAAATATACTCCATTCAACTCGTCAGAAATAGGATGGAAAAGGAGGGAGGGAGGAGGGAAGGACAAGAAAGAGAGAGAGAAAAAAAAAAAAAAAAAAAAAAAAAAAATGAAAAATATATCCACTAAAGAAACGGAATCATCGTCGCAAAGCATAAATATTAATTTGTGCAAATAATTTTCAATAATAAAACCGTGTGCGATAACAATCGATTAACTTATTATTGTTAATATCGTGGTGAGTAGTATCTAAAGCAAAGCTATAGGGTAGGTGTGGTTTTGTAGGATGTGTTGGCAGAGTATCAAGTTGGCTCTTCGATGGTAAAAAAAACTTTTTTCCTTTTTTTTCTTTTATTTCTTTTCGTTTCTCTCTTTTTCTTTTCTTTTTTTTTTTTTTTTTTTTATTTCTCTCCTTGTATTTGCAATTTCTTTCGTTCTTATATCTTTCTTTCTTTGTAAAATACTTTTTGCTGGAACTTTATGGTGGAAGATATTTATCATAACAATTATATTAATAAGAAGAGCATGTTGAATTTCAGCAGCAACAATTCGATATTATTAATATTAGATGGTTGAGTAAAAGGATATTCCATATTTCTTCATCCTGTTAACTGATCTATATAAGTTTATATAAATTTGTTACGCATCTCTTAATTCTGTTTTTGTTCTTTTTCTTTCTCTCTTTCTCTCTTTTTCTTTTCTTTTGTTCGTAAAATCAAGATATCAAGATGATGATCAAGAGATGAGAGAAATTTTTACGATTTCGGTTGAAGTGTGAATATACTTCAATTGTTTACGAATAATGGTTAATTTCAAAATTTCTTAGTGTAATAATCAATGATTATTCGATAATTATAATGAAAAAACAATAATAGATAAAAAATGATATTATAGATATTTTAGATATCTGATTAAAATTTTTTTGTACAGATATCATTGACCGTACAACTGTAAAAGATTGTTTAAATTAGATATGAAAAGTAAAATAAAAAAATTGTGCGACAGCGAAATTATCATGTGTACGACCCAATAATAGTTGAGTGTATTTGCATTCTACGTGCATTAATTATTATATATTTTATAACTATATGAATATATAGAAGAAGAAAAAAAAGAGTACATATAGAGCCAAACAACAGCGTTATTAGTTAGAACATGCAATAATCATATAAGAGTTTTCATAATGTAAAACGAATGGAAATATTACATATAGAATAGCAAATAATGTGAAAATGAATCAAAATAAAAAGAACGCATTCGTACGCGTTACATATGGCACAAATTTCCATATAATAGAATATTATTTATATTTTTATATGAAACAAATTTCCATGTTTTACATCACAAAATAAGCGATAAACAACACGTCCTATCAAGGAACCTGATTGTTCTTGATCCGCATATGGTTTAATTTGTTCGTTATTTGTTATTTAATACATTACATATCGAATTAAACGATGGGAATAATTTGGCCCAGTTAGTAGAGAACAATCACGTTTTCTTGAAATAAGTTGCGACAGACGTACATTTACACACACATCATACCACACCACACCGCCAACACATCCACGTGGTGGTGAGCGAGGATTAGATTAGAGGGAATTCTTCTTTGCGACTTGGGTGCATCATCGAGGTTAGGATTCGTGAACGGGTGGGGTAGATTCTTACCCTTCCTGGTGGAGCAGGGTGTCGCGCGGGGTGTCGTGGTGGTGTTGGTGGTGGTGGCGCTAGTACAGGCTCGTGGATTGGACTTTAGGCTGGGATTTGATTTCACGGAATCAGAACTCAGGCCGGACCTCGAAACAGCGGGCACAGGGTGGCGTGTTTGATTCACTTCCACAAGAATATTTTTCTTTCGCGAAGATTGATCGGGCCTAAGAGCTGACATCGATGGCAATGATGATGATGACGATGATATTGACGATGACGATGACGAAAGCGACGATAACGGTAATGCTGATGGCGGTGATGATGATGATAATGACGATGACGATGACGACGACGACGACGACGATGATGGCGACGACGATGACGACGATGACGACGACGAAGATGACGACGATGACGACGACGATGACGACGACGATGATGATGATAATGATGATGGTAACGGTAACGGTAACGATAATGGTAAGGGTGACGATAACGATAACGGTAATGGTAACGGTAATGGTAACGGAAATGTCGACGATGACGATAATGACGACGACGATGACGACGACGATGACGACGACGATGACGACGACGACGAGGACGACGAGGACGAGGACGATGACGATGATAATAACGGTGATGGGAATGACGGTAAAGATGCATCTGTCGCAGTTGCACACTTTACTAATGGCGTATCATCTTTCATTAGCTTTCTTCTCTCGTGTTCGTGTCTCTTACTATTAACCGCGGTTTTAACTAAATTCGACGGCGTCATTTTTGGCATTTTTTCATTAAGAGAACTAAACAATGTTTCATCAGAAGGTGTAAATATTCCAGGCCGAGGAATTCTCGTTATATCGTTCCTTATCTCCGTCTTCTTTTTTTCTTTTAATTTGCCTAAATCAGACGATAGATTATCATTCTTATTAATTTGCGTTCCTTTTAAAACTTTATTGATCTTGTTATCGCTATCATCCGAATTAGGCCGCTTTCTTCTATCAGGCGCATAATTAGGCGTCAAAGCACTGGATCTTACTCTACTGTTAGTAGGTACTGAAAAAAAGTGACTTAATCCATCGAATAGGCCTTTTAATTGACCAGTGCCAGGTTTAATTTTATTTATGTCCACATTATTAAAACTCTCCGATATAGCATTACCATTCCTATTGCTTTTCTGTTTTTTCTTTCCATCAAACGAATTGATAACCGGTTGTATATGCAATCCGAATGTCGATGTACTGGTTACATCGAGTTTAGGTAACGGTGCACCAAAAGTATTGGTAATATTACTAAAAAATGGCGATTCCATGTTGAGTTTAGCTGCGGCAGCGGCAAAACCCCAAGGTTTATCTTCGTTTAAATCACACGAAAACGGACCTCTCGGTTTAGGAGAGGCATTGGTAACAGTACTGTCACCGCCATCGTTACCACCTCCAATAACGACGGAACATTCTTTCCGATTGTCGTTATTGACATCGTCGTCATCGTCGTCGTCATCGTCGTCGTCGTCTTCATCGTCATCGTCGTCGTCGTTGTCGTCGTTGTCGTCGTCATTGTCTTCTTCCGAGGTGGACGAATCGTTGGATGCGCTAGAATTATTACCGTCCACCTCCTCTTCCTCTTCTCCCCCCTCCCTGACCCCATCCCTGACTGCTCCCTCCTCTTCTTCATCGTCATCGTCGGTCGAATCACTGGTGTCGTCGGAAGAATCAGTATCGGTCGCGTCGCTGCTGCTGCTACTGCTAGACATTAGCAGTACCTTTTTACTGGATATGGGCTGTTTTTGGTTCGCGTTTCCCCGAGTTAACCTAGGACTAACGTTCTGAGAACATTTTAATTTTTCACTGCCCCCCACCCGCTTCAATTTATTGTGCTCCGCGTTAAACGCACTCAGTCTAAAAAATTTTTGCTTCTCTTTGGAAATCCGATCGTTTTTCTCTTCAAGTAGCCTACCCTGGCCTGCGAGTGGGGTGGGGGGTTGTGGTAAGGGAGAGGAAATCAAAGGTGGTTGACGAGGGGAGACAACACCCGCATTACCGTCCGAGCTGCTGTCCACCTGTCCCACTCCTGCGCCAGCTTTCTTCACCGGAGTTGAAATCGCCAGGCTCTTTCTCGATATCGTGGATCTGAAACAGGTGTTATCCGTTTCAATTATATCGACCGTCGATCGATAATTCTTTCTTTCCTTCGCTCCGGCCTAAAGATTTAGCCTTTTTATCGCGAGTAGATTTTACAATAGATTCAATTGATCTTAATCAATAATCAGATTTAACTCGATTAATCGATATTTGATAAAAAAAAAAAAAAGTTATACGAGAATCGTGTTTTAATTCAATTCCATCATTTTCATTTCTTCGGTCAAGAAAAAATATTTCTGAATATATTAAAGCGAACATGATTCATTTTTTTTTTAGACTGTTTTAATATCACGTACTACGTCATATAATAAATAAATAAATATATATATATATATTGTATAAGATTTTTTATAATATTATGTTTCTAATAATTATAACATTTAATCGATCGATTAATATTCATTAAAAAATTTATTGCTTACTTTCTATTCTCGCGTAATTTGCTAAGTCTCTTCCTTGCATTGATCGGTGTCTCTTCGAGCGAACTTGCCGTGTCCTGTTGTGTTTTATTCTTTTTATTATCATCTTTTGATACCGGTGTATGCGGTGTTTGACAGTGTCGACATTTCCAGGGTATTTTATTCTTTTTATCAATTGCTGGATCTAGACAAGTAGGATGATAACATTTGACGCAACCGGAACATTTCACTAGATAATTCTGTGATTCCCGTTCTAACTGGCAACCGGCACACGTTGGAGAGCAGTCGTCGCAAGACCACGTTATACCTCTTTCAACAAGGTTCGAAAGTTCAGGTGGTGCGCAAGAATTATGTAAAGCTGCACCGCATACACTACATCTGCTCAGTTTTTCGGAAACATTGCGTTTTGTATTATTATTATTTCCGGCTATCGTCGCGCCAAGACATTCTTTGCATATCGGTAATGGAGCTGGTAACTGCAACAGAATTGAATAATATATTTTGATATATATCCGATTTAATAATAATATGATATATTTATCC
>NW_006263812.1:1647-4792 GCF_000469605.1 Apis dorsata | reverse complement strand
AATAATATAATTGCATATATATATATATATATATATATATATATCCCATATTGTATCTCCCATATTATACGTAATATATAATTTTATACGTATATATAATCTGCACGAGTTTCGAACAAGATATTTTTTCGTGTTTCTTATTATACATCGATGAAATGAAATCAAATGATTAAAATAAATTATATTCTTCTCGATGTTTTTTCCTCATAGTTTTCGAATTTTGCGAAAAATATTTTCTTATTCTTCTTTTTATCCTTTTTTAAAGATATGATTTTAATAATCTAAGAATACCATTACAAACAAGACAAAATAGAGAAATGTTGAAAAGAAGTACGACAAGTGACTGAACAACAGTGATGATTTTTATTTTTTATGATGATTTATTTCAATTAATCGATATTTTTATTTAATTCCGATCAATCGTAATATTCACAAATCAACAATTTTAACATGCAAGAAATATAAATAATAATGATAGCCATGATCATGATCCGTATCTCGAAACAACGACCTGTTGCTCGACGAGCGGCTACTTACAACTAACAGCTACGACTGATCGATCTATCTCTAATCCTATCCTTTTCTTTGATTTTTTTTTTTAATATTTCTTCATAGATGAATCAACAATTTTTTAACGCCGAAAAAAATATATAATAACAATATTCGTGTGCATAAAAAATATTTTCCCTAATATCTTGATTACATTTTGTCTTTAAAAGTAAGTTTTAAACTTTTTTTTAAACTTTGAACGCGAATTCAAATTTAATTTATTTTATAACATCATCGATTTAAGAAACAAGTACTAATATTATACATATGTAAATACATTGAAGAACAATATTCAAATCTATCGTCCCGAGTATATGCATATTCATTTATGCATTCATTTATGTACGTATTCTTTTTTATCCTATGTATATATCCATTACATTGGGAAAAAATTAAAAAAAAAATTTAATAGATTAAATCTATATATTTATCGTGACGATTTCTGTTAATACGTTCGTTTCAAATGCGAAACTAATATAATATAAATAATAATAATATAATATAATTAATAAAAATTAATTACACGTTATCGTTCGATTTAATTTTATTATTTATCGTTTGAGAAAAAACAAGAAAAAATTATATAAAAAAATTTAAAATGTAGAGAAAAAAAATTAAAATGAAAAAAAAAAAGTTGTAATTGAAAAATTGTAACTTGTCAGATATATTATAATATAAATGCAAATAGATATTAAGTGACGCGGAGCAACGAAATCGAGAACAAGTTGAGAATTCAAGAAGGAAGGACAGGAATGAGAGAAGAGTGGGGGCAGTGAGCAAGCAGAGGAAAGGGGAGATTGGCAGGATCGCGCCGGCGTGATCGTTGGATAACGTCGGACTTTCCGTGCTCTCTGCGGCTTGACACGCATAAAACGCGGTCGGCAGGAGAACAGAGAGGAGAAATGAATGCGATGGAAGAGAGGGAAAGGGGTGAGATGAGAGGAAAAGAGACAGACAGACGTGCATGGAGGATCAATAAGAGAAGCGATATACAAACGAGTCGCCGGAAGTTGACCGCGATAGCGTATCGTCCTGAGTCTTGCTCCTCTATTCAAATTCCCCTCAAACGTGAAACCGCGACTAACCATCTTGAGGCGTGGGCACATGCCGTGACGATTCCCTAACTATGAACATAGGACCGCAACGATGTATTTAACGCAATATGTATTTTCTTCCTCTTTCGATTCCTGTAAATATCTTATATATTTTTTTTAATTATATGCAATAATACTCTTCGTAATTTACCATTATTCTTTTTCATGATATAATAATTTATATTAATTTTTATCAATTGATTATGAATATGCTTATCTAATAAGTATCTTGAAAACATATTTATATTTATTATATTTATATATTCTTTTTCTATAAACTATATTTTGGTCGACTTAAATTTTTATTGTATATTTAATTAACGACAGATAACGACGGATAACGAAATAAATTATCTTATTTACAAAAAAGATCAATATTCAACTTCATTTCGAAAATAATTTTAAACACAACAATCATAACTTTGGAATACGTTAATACGATCTATCGAGTATATAGATGACGAATTATTAACAAATTCGAGAATTGATAAACTAAAGCAACAACAATTCATAAATACTTGGGTGATGAAACATATATTTATATCCTACTTACAATAATTGAACAAATTAAACGCAACATTTTAATTATTTTACCTTGTAAATTAAAACGGTGTATATATGATGTTGTAATATATCTTGTTTATACCGTGGCACAACGTTTATTCCGTTATTGTGGCTGCCAATTCGCATATGGGTATATGTATTATATTGTATATTGCATATTGTCCAATGCAAAGAAGCAAATATTGCGAATGTTTAACACGCTAATCTATCTGTGAAACGATCGATGAAAAAATTGAATCATCTGTGAACGCTTCTTATTGAACTTAATAATCGATTAATTATATGTTTGTATTGAAAGATAACGATAATGTATAGAAAGATGCGCAAGTTAAACAAATTCAATTACGAATCTGATGCGAATCAATAGCTCTATAGTACTTATGTATATTGCGTATACATGTACTACTATACATGATTTATCATTGTATCGATGTTTTAAGTGAGTGATATATAATGATATATAATGATATATAACGATATATAATGATATATTAGTTTTTTATAACAGTTATATATTCATAATTCATAATTTGTTCAAAAACAAAAATATATATTTAAAATTCTTTTTTTAATATTTTTTTTTCTTGTTTTATCTACATTAATAATCCAAAAAGATAATATTCTAGATTCTTTATTTTCTTAATACATGCGTTGACGCATATTGTTACTTGATAATGTGTAGCGTAAAAATAATTTCAACTATAAAACAAGCAGAGGAAAAAAGAAGCAAATATCTTATATTTATAATTTGCTTCGTCACATGCGATGAATCTCCAACGCGTAAATTTTAATCCTACAGATACGCGCGTGCGCGCATATATATGCATATACGCGCATATACGAAAAAAAACGAATGTCAAATCATTATCAGTTAATAACAATTCGATAATTACCATTTTATTAAAAGAAAACGAAAAATTGTCAAATTTTTAACGAAA